>NC_090336.1:73188712-73258604 GCF_035084215.1 Heptranchias perlo
TTCACGTGAGGAAATGGAGAAATTAGACAAGTCCAGTTAACTGCACACCTGGCGCACAATCCCACTCATTGAGCTCCAGATCCGGCCCCACTGATACTGTCTCACTCACCGGGCCGAATCCGACAAGTCCAGGATGGTCACTGTGGGCGAAGGTATCCCATGGCTCTTCCTCTGTGACAAGCCACCTCTTCAAACCCTTCCTATCGCTGCCCTCAACTAGTGTGAAGAGCTCATGGATTTATTCATCTCTAAGACTTGGGGCAGCTGCTCACTCCCATCTCCTCTTCTCCCTGCCTCTCCCCCCCTCCTCCTCCTCTCCCTCTGCCTCTCCCCCCTCCTCTTCCTCTCCCCCTGCCTCTCCCCCGTCCTCCTCCTCTCCTCCTCCTCTCCCCCTGCCTCTCCCCCCCCTCCTCCTCCTCTCCCCCTGCCTCTCTCCCACCTCCTCTCCCCCCTGCCTCTCCCCCGTCCTCCTCCTCTCCTCCTCCTCTCCCCCTGCCTCTCCCCCCCTCCTCCTCCTCTCTCCCTGCCTCTCCCCCCTCCTCTTCCTCTCCCCCTGCCTGACCCCCCTCCTCCTCCTCTCCCCCCCTCCTCCCCCTCTCCTCCCCCTGCCTCCTCCTCTCCCCTGCCTCTCCCCCTCCTCCGCCTCTCCCCCCTCCTCCTCCTCTCCCCTGCCTCTCCCCCCTCCTCCTCCTCTCCCCCTGCCTCTCCTCTTCCTCTCCCCCTACCTCTTCCTCTCCCCCTGCTCTCCCCCTGCCCCTCCTCCTCCTCTCCCCCTGCCCCTCCTCCTCCTCTCCCCCCTGACTCTCCCCCCTCCTCTTCCTCTCCCCCCCCTCCTCCTCTCCCCCCTCCCTCTCTCCCCCCTGCCTCTCCCCCCCCTCCCCCCCTCCTCCTCCTCTCCCCCCTCCTCCTCTCCCCTGCCTCTCCCCCCTCCTTCTTTCCCTCTCCTCTCCCCCCCCTCCTCCTCCTCTCCCCTCCTCCTCTCCCCCCTCCTCCTCCTCCTCCTCCTCACCCCCCCCTCCTCACCCCCCCCCTCCTCCTCCGACCGAACCCTGTAATCTTAAACAGACTCACTGCAGTTTGCCTAAAATTGTCTGCTGAAAAGAATCAAGTAATTGAATGGAAGCACGTTCACAGATGGGTAAGAGAGGTCACAGCGCCACTGATCATGACACGGTTATGCGGATGTCTCATTGAGCTGGGGGGGGGTATATAAAGAACTGCCTTAAGAGGGATGGGCAGAGAGGCAGTCAGAACAAAGAGCGAAGTCAACTTCGAGAATCGCGGTCACCTGTTCTCCACAGGATTGGGGCAATGTCCGTCTTCTGAACCGACTGGCCTTGTTGGAGTGAAACTAGTTGTACTTAGAATCATAGAATCATAGAAGTTTACAACATGGAAACAGGCCCTTCGGCCCAACATGTCCATGTCGCCCAGTTTATACCACTAAGCTAGTCCCAATTGCCTGCACTTGGCCCATATCCCTCTATACCCATCTTACCCATGTAACTGTCCAAATGCTTTTTAAAAGACAAAATTGTACCCGCCTCTACTACTGCCTCTGGCAGCTCGTTCCAGACACTCACCACCCTTTGAGTGAAAAAATTGCCCCTCTGGACCCTTTTGTATCTCTCCCCTCTCACCTTAAATCTATGCCCCCTCGTTATAGACTCCCCTACCTTTGGGAAAAGATTTTGACTATCTACCTTATCTATGCCCCTCATTATTTTATAGACTTCTATAAGATCACCCCTAAACCTCCTACTCTCCAGGGAAAAAAGTCTCAGTCTATCCAACCTCTCCCTATAAGTCAAACCATCAAGTCCCCGGTAGCATCCTAGTAAAATCCTTTCTGCACTCTTTCTAGTTTAATAATATCCTTTCTATAATAGGGTGACCAGAACTGTACACAGTATTCCAAGTGTGGCCTTACTAATGTCTTGTACAACTTCAACAAGACATCCCAACTCCTGTATTCAATGTTCTGACCAATGAAACCAAGCATGCTGAATGCCTTCTTCACCACCCTATCCACCTGTGACTCCACTTTCAAGGAGCTATGAACCTGTACTCCTGGATCTCTTTGTTCTATAACTCTCCCCAACGCCCGACCATTAACGGAGTAGGTCCTGGCCTGATTCGATCTACCAAAATGCATCACCTCACATTTATCTAAATTAAACTCCATCTGCCATTCATCGGTCCACTGGCCCAATTGATCAAGATCCCGTTGCAATCCGAGATAACCTTCTTCACTGTCCACAATGCCACCAATCTTGGTGTTATCTGCAAACTTACTAACCATGCCTCCTAAATTCTCATCCAAATCATTAATATAAAATGTTGTTGAAATTGCTGCTTGCCTCCGCAGTCCAATCTGTGTAGGGCCCCGGCCCCCACCCACCCACCCGAACGCCGATACCAGTCACTCTGCTGCCTGTCTCCCATCTCCTCTCCAAGCTCATCTCTTCCACAAGACTCATCTGCTGCTCCAATGAATCCCATTCTCATTCAAACTACCCCCTCCTTGGTCTCCATGGCTCTTCACTCAGGTATCACCCCTCTCCCTTTCAAAGCCAGTCATCACCGCCCCCCTGCCCCCTTCCACTCAAAAACCCCACCCTCAACCCATCCGCCTTCTCCAATTACTGCCCCACCTCGAGCCTCTCCAAGGCCCACAGACACAGACCTCAGGGCTCTTTTCTCTGGAAAAGCGAAGACTGAGATGAGACCCGATAGAGGTCTTTAAAATTATGAAGGGGTCCGAAAGGGTAGATGTGGAGAAACCGTGAGGGAGTTGAGAGCAAAGGGGTCATAAATATAAGATAGTCACTAATGGGTCAAACAAAGAATTTAGGAGGAATTTCTTTACAGAGAGTGGTGAGAATGTGGAACTCGTTGCCATACAGAGTGGTTTAAGCAGAGAGCATGGATGCATTTAAGAAAGGCTAGCATTTACTTAGCACCTTTCATGACCTCAGGACGTCCCAAAGTGCTTTACAGCCAATAAAGTATTTCAGAGGTGCAGTCACTGTTGTAATGCAGGAAGGATTTTACGCGACGTATTTAAGGGAAGGCTTGATGCATACATGAGGGAGATGGGAATAGAAAAATGGGGGGGGGGGTGCAGGATGGGTGGAGGTAATCAGAGTGGGAGGAGGCGCACGTGGAGTATAAACACCAGTATTGACCAGTTGGGCCGAGTGGCCTGTTTCAGTGCTGTAGTTTCTGTGTAATGTCGTTGCCTCCCAGCTCTGTGCTCGTCTCCCCAACACTCCCTGAACAAATCACTTCAGACCGTCTTCTAACCTGGTCACAGGGGTCAGAGTCTCAGGATAAGGGGGTCGACCATTTAGGACTGAGATGAGGAGGAATTTCTTCACTCAGAGGGTGGTGAATCTTTGGAATTCTCTACCCCAGGGGGCTGTGGATGCTCAGACGTTGAGTATATTCAAGGCTGAGATAGGGTGAGTGGGCAAGAACATGACAGATGCAGTATCAAGTGGATAAATGTGAGGTTATCCACTTTGGTTGTAAAAACAGAAAGGCAGATTATTATCTGAATGGTGATAGATTGGGAAAAGGGGAGGTGCAACGAGACCTGGGTGTCCTTGTACACCAGTCGCTGAAAGCGAGCATTCAGGTGCAGCAAGCAGTTAGGAAGGCGAATGGTATGTTGGCCTTCATTGCAAGAGGATTTGAGTACAGGAGCAGGGATGTCTTACTGCAGTTATACAGGGCCTTGGTGAGACCACATCTGGAGTATTGTGTGCAGTTTTGGTCTCCTTATCTGAGGAAGGATGTCCTTGCCATGGAGGGAGCGCAACGAAGGTTTACCAGACTGATTCCTGGAAGGCAGGACTGACGTATGAGGAGAGATTGGGTCGACTAGGCCTATATTCACTAGAGTTTAGAAGAATGGGAGGTGATCTCATCGAAACATAAAATTCTAACAGGACTGGACAGACTAGATGTAGGGAGGATGTTCCCGATGGCTGGGGAGTCCAGAACCAGGGTCACAGTCTCAGGATACGGGGCGTGCCATTTAGAACCGAGATGAGGAGAAATTTCTTCACTCAGAGGGTGGTGAACCTGTGGAATTCTCTACCACAGAAGGCAGTGGAGGCCAAGTCATTAGATGTATTCAAGAAGGAGATAGATATATTTCTTAATGCTAAAGGGATCAAGGGATATGGGGAAAAAGCGGGAACAGGGTACTGAGTTAGACGATCAGCCATGATCATTTTGAATGGCGGAGCAGGCCCGAAGGGCCGAATGGCCTACTCTTGCTCCTATTTTCTATAGATAGATTTTTTGGACTCTCGGGGAATGAAGAGATATGGATCAGGCAGGAAAGTGGAGTTGAGGTGGAAGAAGATAGATGAGGGCTGTGCAGTAGACGTGGTCTACATGGACTTCAGCAAAGCCTTTGACAAGGTACCGCATGGTAGGTTGTTACATAAGGTTAAATCTCATGGGATCCAAGGTGAGGTAGCCAATTGGATACAAAATTGGCTTGACGACAGAAGACAGAGGGTGGTTGTAGAGGGTTGTTTTTCAAACTGGATGCCTGTGTCCAGCGGTGTGCATCAGGGATCGGTGCTGGGTCCGCTGTTATTTGTTATTTATATTAATGATTTGGATGAGAATTTAGGAGGCATGGTTAGTAAGTTTGCAGATGACACCAAGATTGGTGGCATTGTGGACAGTGAAGAAGGTTATCTAGGATTGCAACGGGATCTTGATAAATTGGGCCAGTGGGCGATGAATTGGCAGATGGAGTTTAATTTAGATAAATGTGAGGTGATGCATTTTGGTAGATCGAATCGGGCCAGGACCTACTCCGTTAATGGTAGGGCGTTGGGGAGAGTTATAGAACAAAGAGATCTAGGAGTACAGGTTCATAGCTCCTTGAAAGTGGAGTCACAGGTGGATAGGGTGGTGAAGAAGGCATTCGGCATGCTTGGTTTCATTGGTCAGAACATTGAATGCAGGAGTTGGGATGTCTTGTTGAAGTTGTACAGTTGTAAACAATTTTACAACACCAAGTTATAGTCCAGCAATTTTATTTTAAATTCACAAGCTTTCGGAGGCTACCTCCTTCCTCAGGTGAACGATGTGGAAAAAAAGTTGTACAGGGCATTGGTGAGGCCACACTTGGAGTACTGTGTACAGTTCTGGTCACCCTATTATAGAAAGGATATTATTAAACTAGAAGAGTGCAGAAAAGATTTACTAGGATGCTACCGGGACTTGATGGTTTGACTTATAGGGAGAGGTTAGACAGACTGGGACTTTTTTCCCTGGAGAGTAGGAGGTTAAGGGGTGATCTTATAGAAGTCTATAAAATAATGAGGGGCATAGATAAGGTAGATAGTCAAAATCTTTTCCCAAAGGTAGGGGAGTCTATAACGAGGGGGCATAGATTTAAGGTGAGAGGGGAGAGATACAAAAGGGTCCAGAGGGGCAATTTTTTCACTCAAAGGGTGGTGAGTGTCTGGAACGAGCTGCCAGAGGCAGTAGTAGAGGCGGGTACAATTTTGTCTTTTAAAAAGCATTTGGACAGTTACATGGGTAAGATGGGTATAGAGGGATATGGGCCAAGTGCAGGCAATTGGGACTAGCTTAGTGGTATAAACTGGGCGACATGGACATGTTGGGCCGAAGGGCCTGTTTCCATGTTGTAAACTTCTATGATAAGATCAGCCATGATCTTATTGAATGGCGGAGCAGGCTGGAGGGGCCGAATGCTGCACTCCTGCTCCTGTTTCTTGTGTTCTTACGTCACAGCGCCGAGACAGCCTTGTGAAAGTCGTGAATGGCAGACGACTGTGCATATGGTCGACCACTAATCTTCCTCCGTCCCTTCTCCTGTTTGCCCAGCTCCCTGGATCTGCCCCCATATGGGCTCCACTACCCGTTCAGACGCAGCCAGAGAATCTGTAGCAATAACTTTTCCTCCTGCCCCAAACCATCGCCTCCAGTGCACCCCCCCCCCAACCACCTCCCAAGGGTCTATCCTTGGCCCTCTCCAGAGTTTTGTTGGGTTGAGGCTATCAAGGGATATGGAGCTAAGCCGGGTTGTTGGAATTGAGATTCAGACCAACCATGATCTAATTGAAAGGCGGAACAGGCTCGAGGGGCTGAAGGATCCTATAATCCACCCCCCCACGCATAAAAACTTCCAATTCTGCCCTTTCGATGCAGTCTTCTTCCTCCCTGTCGCCCGACAGCGGGCTGCTCGACTACAGGAGGCACATTAACCAAGGCCAGTAACCCCCTCTGCCCAAACACACCACCTTCCGGCCGCTTAGCGATTTATCTCCCGCTATTACTGCCGGCTCGGACCGCGGTGTTAATCCAGCGGTGATCAGAGCTCGAACCCTCTCGTGTGCGCGAACCCTTCCCACACACCAACCAGTTCTTAAAACAAACAACCCATTCACTCACTCACGGCAAACTATCATTTTAAATGAACATTTATTTAACAAACGTTGCAAGCATCTCTCGGTTTACAAGGGTTTCCAAAAAAAAAAAATCATAGGTCACATTTATCAATATCTATAGTCCCACGTCTCCTAAAATATTTGCTCTTCCCTGTCAACGTAAACCAGGATCTAAACCTGCACCAGTTTTATAGATTCCCTCACAGCGGTCTCTTCACTTTAACAGCACCCGACTGCCGTCAAAAGCTGAGCTGTGTTCGGTATGAAAAGCACTGACAAAAATAGTTTCACAAGTAGATATCACAATCTTTTGTCAAAGTATGAAAAGCAAGGTTTCACAGTTTAAGATAAAATAAATGACTTCTTTTTAGCTTCATCATCATCATCATCATCATCATCTCCCCGTTATCAGATCTACCGGCTGAGGTTGGGCGGCCGACAGGACAGTGAAGAGAAAGTCGCAGCGATTGTGAATTAATCGCTGTCGTCGTCCGATCGAGCAGGGGACGCAGACCCGCGCACTGCGCCTCCGTGATTGGATTCCTCATCCGATTCGGCAGGCGACGCCCGGGCTGAAGCTCCGTCCTCGGAGTCCTGCCGGTCTGAATCGTTAGTGGCTGGTGAGGGGGGGCGAGACTCGTTGTCCGACGAGCTGGGAGACCTGCTCCTCCCCGAGCGGTCAGATTGCCGACGCTCGCTGGCCGATTGCTCGCTGTCGGAGCTGGCGACCGAGTGCCTGCTCCCTGACCTCCGGCCGCTGCCCGCTTCGCTCCCTGACCTCGGGCTGCTGCCCGCCTCGCTCCCCGATCTCCGGCCGCTGCCCGCCTCGCTCCCCGATCTCCGGCCGCTGCCCGCCTCGCTCCCCGATCTCCGGCCGCTGCCCGCCTCGCTCCCCGATCTCCGGCCGCTGCCCGCCTCGCTCCCCGATCTCCGGCCGCTGCCCGCCTCGCTCCCCGATCTCCGGCCGCTGCCCGCCTCGCTCCCCGAACTCCGGCCGCTGCCCGCCTCGCTCCCCGAACTCCGGCCGCTGCCCGCCTCGCTCCCCGACTTGTCACGGTTCCTGTCGTTCTCCGATTCGCTCTCGGACAAGACGCGCTTCCTGCGTTTGTCGGCTGATCCGTCTTCATCCGAGGCGCTGCCCCTCGCGTTTCTGGAAAGAACGAATCAGCGGTCAGCTGTGGTTCTGCTCACAGCCTCCTCCTGAACAGTTACAGCGTTCCAAACACCAGAGATTCAATATCGGGGCTTCAAAAGGGGCTACTGGAATCACAGAATGATATAGCACAGGAGGGCGGCCACTCGAAAGAAAGAGAGTTATCCAATTAGTCCCACTCCCCTCTCTCTCTCTTTCCCCACAGCCCCTGCAAAACGGACAAGTGGAGCGATAGCTCCAAATATGCAGATATCTCCCTTTATTTAAGATTATGAGGAAGGCGGGGGATTGGGTCCGAGGGAGGGACAGAGTCGGGAGTGATTCACTCTGCATCACGCTGTCGCTCGGCTGGAATTGCTTGGTGCTGACGCTGGGCTGCTGAAGTTACTACCCAGTAATAAACATCTCTCACCTCGAATACAGAAATTCACCGAAAACAAGAGTTCAACAATAAGTCTGCAAAATCAGGTCCGAATTTATAAATTGCGCCCTTTCTCCCAGCAATTTTTTTCTTTGACAATTTTCTCCATTCCTTGTTGGCGTACAGTCCCCAAAGGGGCCCCCTCCAGAACCTGGCCCGAGTGGCCATCGAGCATGAGCGCTATTCGACTGGGTGGGCATCACACACTATGTACAACTTACAGCACACAAACAGTCCCAAAATGGTCCATGCCGGTGTTTATGCTCCACACGAGCCTCCTCCCTCCCTACCTCATCTCACCCTTCTGTTCCTCTCTCCCCTCATGTGTTTAATCCAGCTTCCCTTCACGTGCATCGATGCTATTCGCCTCAACCACTCCCTGTGGCAGCGAGCTCCACGTTCTAACCCGAGCCTGCCCTCTCCTCTCCGGCGGGAGTCACTGGTTAGAGGTCGGGAGTAGGGACCATGATCGATTTGCCCCCCTCCGTGACTCAGGGGCTAACAGCAGCCGGAGCCTTCTTGACCTATGCGGCTCGGCTACACACCAGGCAAACTCGTAGAGTCACTGAGGGGAGTCCCGACAGCATCATGTTACGTAAAGTTGGGAGATTACGATGAATCCCTCAATATGTTACTAACAGTCTTCCTTAACGGGAAACCAATTTTCTGTCCCTTTCCGTTGACTGAATTTGATCTGTTTTGACAGAGCAGCTCCCTTGATTGGCACCCCATCCACCACCCTAAACATTCACTCCCTTCACCACCGGCGCACTGTGGCTGCAGTGTGTACCATCCACAGGATGCACTGCAGCAACTCGCCAAGGCTTCTCCGACAGCACCTCCCAAACCCGCGACCTCTACCACCTAGAAGGACAAGGCCAGCAGGCACATGGGAACAACACCACCTGCACGTTCCCCTCCAAGTCACACACCATCCGACTTGGAAATATATCGCCGTTCCTTCATCGTCGCTGGGTCAAAATCCTTCCTAACAGCGCTGTGGGGAGAACCGTCACCACACGGACTGCAGCGGTTCAAGAAGGCGGCTCACCACCACCTTCTCAAGGGGCAATTAGGGATGGGCAATAAATGCCGGCCTCGCCAGCGACGCCCACATCCCACGAATGAATAATAAAAAAACATTAAACGCAACTCATATCTGGCCTGAGCTGATCCATTAAAGGTTTCGCGCTAGTGTTGGGGAGGTCACATACCCTTCTGCTATCTTCAGTGCTCCCTCGTCCGAGGAATCGTCGCTGGATGAAATGATTGCTTTTGACTTGATTTTGCCCTTCATGGACGGTGGGAGCCGTTCGGGTTTGAGCTGCGGAACAAACGGATATTTAATCCCCTGCATCTCAAATACAATCGTTAAACACACAGCGCCGAGTTCAACATACAAAAGGAAGAAATAAACGGAGAATTTAACAGTGTGGATCACAAGTTAGAAACGGCCTTCGTTCAACAAACCCAACAATTTCTACGTGACCGTCACAAACCTTCTCTTTCCTCTTGCGCTCTTTTTTCTCTCCGGCTCTCGGTCGGCGCGGTTTCTTGGGTCTTGAGCCAGTTTCCTCATCGTCACTGACATCGTCCAGCACCTCGCTGGGGTCTGTGGAGAGGGAGAGGAGGTGGGAGAGGGAGAGGGAGAGGGAGAGGAGGTGGGAGAGGGAGAGGAGGTGGGAGAGGGAGAGGAGGTGGGAGAGGGAGAGGGAGAGGGAGAGGAGGTGGGAGAGGGAGAGGGAGGGGGAGAGGGAGAGGAGGTGGGAGAGGGAGAGGAGGTGGGAGAGGGAGAGGGAGAGGGAGAGGGAGAGGAGGTGGGAGAGGGAGAGGGAGAGGGAGAGGAGGTGGGAGAGGGAGAGGAGGTGGGAGAGGGAGAGGGAGAGGGAGAGGGAGGGGGAGAGGGAGAGGAGGTGGGAGAGGGAGAGGGAGAGGAGGTGGGAGAGGGAGAGGGAGAGGGAGAGGGAGAGGAGGTGGGAGAGGGAGAGGAGGTGGGAGAGGAGAGGAGGTGGGAGAGGGAGAGGGAGCGGAGGTGGGAGAGGGAGAGGGAGCGGAGGTGGGAGAGGGAGAGGGAGCGAGGTGGGAGAGGGAGAGGAGGTGGGAGAGGGAGAGGGAGAGGAGGTGGAGAGGGAGAGAGGTGGGAGAGGGAGAGGAGGTGGGAGAGGAGAGGGAGCGAGGTGGGAGAGGGAGAGGGAGCGAGGTGGGAGAGGGAGAGGGAGCGAGGTGGGAGAGGGAGAGGGAGCGAGGTGGGAGAGGGAGAGGGAGCGAGGTGGGAGAGGGAGAGGGAGCGAGGTGGGAGAGGGAGAGGGAGCGAGGTGGGAGAGGGAGAGGGAGCGAGGTGGGAGAGGGAGAGGGAGCGAGGTGGAGAGGGAGAGGGAGCGAGGTGGGCGAGGGAGAGGGAGCGAGGTGGGCGAGGGAGAGGGAGCGAGGTGGGCGAGGGAGAGGGAGCGAGGAGAGGGAGCGAGGTGGGCGAGGGAGAGGGAGCGAGGTGGGAGAGGGAGAGGGAGAGGAGGTGGGGAGAGGGGAGAGGAGGTGGGAGAGGGAGAGGGAGAGGAGGTGGGAGAGGGAGAAGGAGAGGAGGTGGGAGTGGGAGAGGAGTTGGGAGAGGGCGAGGGAGAGGAGGTGGGAGAGGGCGAGGGAGAGGAGGTGGGAGAGGGCGAGGGAGAGGAGGTGGGAGAGGGCGAGGGAGAGGGCGAGGGGAGAGGAGGTGGGAGAGGGCGAGGGAGAGGAGGTGGGAGAGGAGGTGGGAGAGGGCGAGGGAGAGGAGGTGGGAGAGGGCGAGGGAGAGGAGGTGGGAGAGGGAGAGAGGTGGGAGAGGGAGAGGGAGGAGATGGGAGGAGGAGAGGGGAGAGGGAGGAGGTGGGAGAGGGAGAGGGAGAGGGAGGAGGTGGGAGAGGGAGAGGAGAGGAGGTGGGAGAGGGAGAGGGAGAGGGAGGAGGTGGGAGAGGGAGGAGGTGGAGAGGGAGAGGGAGAGGAGGTGGGAGAGGGAGAGAGGTGGGAGAGGGAGAGGGAGAGGGAGGAGGTGGGAGAGGGAGAGGGAGAGGGAGGAGGTGGGAGAGGGAGAGGGAGAGGGAGGAGGTGGGAGAGGGAGAGGGAGGAGAGAGACAAGAAGTTACAAAACACGATCCACCTACAGCCTCTTCAAAATATTAATCTGTGCACAACTGGCAAAGCTGTGGTGCGAGCGGGCCCCGCGGTGTGAGCAGTGTGAGCGGGACCCCGCGGTGTGAGAGGGACCCCGTGGTGTGAGAGGTGTGAGCGGGACCCCGTGGTGTGAGAGGTGTGAGCGGGACCCCGCGGTGTGAGAGGTGTGAGCGGGACCCCGCGGTGTGAGAGGTGTGAGCGGGACCCCGAGGTGTGAGAGGGACCCCCGCGGTGTGAGAGGTGTGAGCGGGACCCCGAGGTGTGAGAGGTGTGAGAGGGGACCCCGTGGTGTGAGAGGGGACCCCGAGGTGTGAGCGGGGACCCCGTGGTGTGAGAGGGACCCGAGGTGTGAGAGGTAGTGAGCGGGACCCCGAGGTGTGAGAGGTGTGAGAGGGGACCCCGTGGTGTGAGCGGGACCCCGTGGGTGTGAGAGGGACCCCGAGGTGTGAGCGGGACCCCGTGGTGTGAGAGGGACCCCGAGGTGTGAGAGGTGTGAGCGGGACCCCGAGGTGTGAGAGGTGTGAGAGGGACCCCGTGGTGTGAGCGGGACCCCGAGGTGTGAGAGGTGTGAGAGGGACCCCGAGGTGTGAGCGGACCCCGTGGTGTGAGAGGGACCCCGCGGTGTGAGAGGTGTGAGCGGGACCCCGAGGTGTGAGCGGGACCCCGTGGTGTGAGAGGGACCCCGAGGTGTGAGAGGTGTGAGCGGGACCCCGAGGTGTGAGAGGTGTGAGAGGGACCCCGTGGTGTGAGCGGGACCCCGAGGTGTGAGAGGTGTGAGAGGGACCCCGAGGTGTGAGCGGGACCCCGAGGTGTGAGCAGTGTGATCGGGGCCCCGCGGTGTGAGAGGGACCCCGCGGTGTGAGAGGGACCCCCGTGGTGCGAGAGGTGTGAGCGGGACCCCCGAGGTGTGAGCGGGACCCCCGCGGTGTGAGAGGTGTGAGAGGGACCCCGCGGTGTGAGAGGTGTGAGCGGGACCCCGAGGTGTGAGCGGGACCCCGCGGTGTGAGAGGTGTGAGAGGGACCCCGCGTGTGAGCGGGGACCCCGTGGTGCGAGAGGTGTGAGCGGGACCCCGAGGTGTGAGAGGGACCCCGCGGTGTGAGCAGTGTGATCGGGGCCCCGCGGTGTGAGAGGTGTGGAGCGGGACCCCGAGGTGTGAGCGGGACCCCGCGGTGTGAGAGGTGTGAGCGGGACCCGAGGTGTGAGCGGGACCCCGCGGGTGTGAGCGGGACCCCGAGGTGTGAGGAGGGGACCCCGCGGTGTGAGCAGTGTGATCGGGGGCCCCGCGGTGTGAGAGGTGTGAGCGGGACCCCGAGGTGTGAGCGGGACCCCCGCGGTGTGAGAGGTGTGAGAGGGACCCCGTGGTGTGAGCGGGACCCCCGCGGTGTGAGCAGTGTGATCGGGGCCCCGCGGTGTGAGAGGTGTGAGAGGGACCCCGCGTGTGAGAGGTGTGAGAGGGACCCCGCGGTGTGAGAGGTGTGAGCGGGGCCCCGTGGTGCGAGAGGGTGTGAGCGGGACCCCGAGGTGTGAGCGGGACCCCGAGGTGTGAGCGGGACCCCGCGGTGTGAGAGGTGTGAGCGGGGCCCCGTGGTGCGAGAGGTGTGAGAGGGACCCCGCGGTGTGAGCGGGACCCCGCGGTGTGAGAGGTGTGAGAGGGACCCGCGGTGTGAGAGGTGTGAGCGGGACCCCGTGGTGTGAGTGGGACCCCGCGGTGTGAGAGGTGTGAGAGGGGCCCCGTGGTGCGAGAGGTGTGAGAGGGACCCCGCGGTGTGAGCGGGACCCCCGCGGTGTGAGAGGTGTGAGCGGGACCCCGAGGTGTGAGAGGTGTGAGTGGGACCCCGTGGTGTAAGAGGGACCCCGCGGTGTGAGAGGTGTGAGAGGGACCCCGCGGTGTGAGCGGGACCCCGCGGTGTGAGAGGTGTGAGCGGGACCCCGAGGTGTGAGCAGTGTGATCGGGGCCCCGCGGCGTGAGAGGTGTGAGAGGGACCCCGCGGTGTGAGAGGTGTGAGCGGGACCCCGAGGTGTGAGCAGTGTGATCGGGGCCCCGCGGCGTGCCCCTACGTACCGTCTCCTTTTCTTCTTCCTTCTCTTCTGATCCTGGTCCTCGTCCCCGCCCTCGGGCTCACTGCCGCTCCCTCGCTGCTTCTTCTTCTTCTTGGGCAGGGGCAGGTCATCATCAGAGTCGTCATTGACAAACTCCTCAAACTCCCCTTTCTTCCCACGCTGTGAGCAGCAAATCAGAGATCCAATCAGGGAAACACAGCGTCAAAAATCCAGTGAGTAAAATACGATAACAGAAACCCACTTAAACAGGAACTTGGGAACAGGAGTAGGCCATTCAGCCCCTCGTGCCTGCTCCGCCATTTGAGAAGATCATGGCTGATCTGTGATCTAACTCCATATACCTGCCTTTGGCCCATATCCCTTAATACCTTTGGTTGACAAAAAGCTATCTATCTCAGATTTAAATTTAGCAATTGAGCTAGTATCAATTGCCGTTTGCGGAAGAGAGTTCCAAACTTCTACCACCCTTTGTGTGTAGAAATGTTTTCTAATCTCGCTCCTGAAAGGTCTGGCTCTAATTTTAAGACTGTGCCCCCTACTCCTAGAATCCCCAACCAGCGGAAATAGTTTCTCTCTCTCCACCCTATCCGTTCCCCTTAATATCTTATAAACTTCGATCAGATCGCCCCTTGACCTTCGAAACTCCGGAG
Organism: Heptranchias perlo; assembly: GCF_035084215.1. Classification (NCBI taxonomy): domain Eukaryota; kingdom Metazoa; phylum Chordata; class Chondrichthyes; order Hexanchiformes; family Hexanchidae; genus Heptranchias; species Heptranchias perlo. Next base: position 73,202,586 of record NC_090336.1, read on the forward strand.
AATACAACCCCAATTTGTGTAATCTCTCCTCGTAACTTAACCCTTGAAGTCCGGGTATCATTCTAGTAAACCTACGCTGCACTCCCTCCAAGGCCAGTATGTCCTTCCGAAGGTGCGGTGCCCAGAACTGCTCACAGTAACTCCAGGTGCGGTCTAACCAGGGTTTTGTATAGCTGAGATAAACAACCAGACGCATCCTGCAAAGTTATTTTCAAAAGGATTTTAGGAGTTTACAGAATGTAATAACAAAAAAAAAAAGACATAAATTTTCTATTTATCTTTAAAATCCCACCGATACTTAATGTTCACCTAATTTCAGAGCAAGTGCAGCAAATATCATGGGGACACTGAAACCTCCAAATCACACACCAGCCTGAAAACGCTAGACAGGCACAGGTTAGTCAGCATGTATGGAGAGAAGGGCGGGTTTATGCGTTGGATATGATCTCTCTCCAGTTCCGTGCTGTGTGCTTTCAGCATTTTCTGGTCTTCGTTCCACACTTTTACCTCCCCCTTGCTCCAGAAAAAAAAAAGACGACTGAGGGGGTGATCTGATCGAGGTCTTTAAGTTAATGATCGGGTTTAATAAGGTGGACAGAGAGAAGATGTTTCCACTTGTTGGGGGGGGGAGTCTAAAACTTGAGGTCATAAATATAAAATAGTCGCTAATAAATCCAACAGGGAATTCAGGAGAAATTTCTTTACCCAGAGAGTGGTGAGAATGTGGAACTCGCTCCCACAGGGAGTAGTTGAGGTGAATAGTGCAGACGCATTTGAGGGGAAGCTAGATAAACACATGAGGGAGAAAGGAATAGAAGGATATGCTGATAGGGTGAGATGAAGTAGGGAGGGAGGAGGCTCGTGTGGAGCATAAACACCGGGATAGACCCGTTGGGCCGAATGGCCTGTTTCTGTGCTGTACGTTCTATGTAATTATGTAGGTAGCAGGAAGCCAAAATCGTGACTAATTGGTGGTGGTTTTAAAGCTTTGATAATGTGTTCAGAGTTGAAAAGATGCGATTTAAAAACAGAATCTATTGCATTTTGCGATAATTTACCATTAACTTGTAACCAAACCTGCCCGGTGAACACTCCGGACCCCATCACTACAAATAAACAGGAAAGGAGAAAGGAAGTGCGGAGGGGATTTACTGGAATGGCACCAGGGATGAGGGACTTCAGTCATGTGGAGAGACTGGAGAAGCTGGGGTTGTTCTCCTTAGAGCAGAGAAGGTTAAGGGGAGATTTAATAGAGGTGTTCAAAACCATGAGGGGTTTTGATAGGGTGAATAAAGAGAAACCGTTTCTACTGGCAGGAGGGTCGGTGACCAGAGGACACAGATTTAAAAGTAACCGGCAAAAGAATCACGGGGGAGATGTGTTTTTTACGCAGCGAGTTGTTATGATCTGGAACGCGCTGCCTGAAAGGGCGGTGGAAGCAGATTCAGTAGTAACTTTCAAAAGGGAATTGGGTAAATAATTGAAAAGGGAAAAATTGTAGGGCTGCGGGGAAAGAGCAGGGGGGAGTGGGACTAAATGAACAGCTGCTTCAAAGAGCCGGCACAGGCACGATGGGCTGAATGGCCTCGTCCTGTGCCGTCGCACTCTACTTGCATTTACACAGCACCTTTCACGACCGTTGGAAATCCCAGAGTGCTTCACAACCGATGGAGTAGGTGTCACTTGCAAGGTTATCGCCCATTCCCTAAGTTGCCCTGAGATACAACTGTGCGAGACGCCTGGACACTTCGGAGGGCAATCGAGGGTCGGCCACGTGACGTGGGGACTGGAGTCGCATATGGGCCCAGGCCGGGCAAGGACGGCAGGTTTCCTTCCCTAAAGGGCATTAGTGAACCAGTCGGGCTTTTTGCTTTTACTGACAGCCAGCTTTTTATTTCCAATTCTCTCAAAATGCCAGGGTGGGGTTTGAACTCACGTTCTCTGGATTTATTAGTCCAGGCCGCTGGATTATTGGTCCGCTACACCCCCCCCGAACCCGATTCGAACTATTTGCTCGTGTGTGGAGGGTAAAGGCCCAGGCGGGCGGGGTTGGGCCGAACGGCCTGTTTCCGGGTTTAAACCTCTGCGCGTTTGTGCGGTTCTACGAACGCGTGCGGCAGAAGGTTCCGGGTTACCTTTCCACCCCCCTTCTTCTTCTCCTTCGAGGTCTCCATCTCTTCGTTGAACACCAGCAAGCTCCGGGTCTTCTCCAAAAACTGACTGCGCTGCTCCAGTAACTTCCGCTGCTCGATCAGCTCCTTCTGTTTCTTATCCTCCTGATGAGAGAGAGAGAGAGAGAGAGAGAGAGAGACGCAAAATCCCGTCAGCTGGTAATAAGTCGGTGGGGTGCGTGTCAAAAACAACAGGAGAGATTTCTGGGGTAACAACCACCCTCATATGTCTATCCAGCTCCCTCTCGAAGGCAGGGAGTCAGCTCCCCCCGCACCAGCCGGCAACACATTCCGGAGACTCGCTGCTCCCTGGGAAAAGAGGAAACGCCCAACATCCAGTCTATTCCCACTCTTCCATAGTTTAAACTCGTGTCCCCCCTGGTCCTCCCCAATCTGTTACACTGGAATCATCTCTCAACAGGGACGCTATCCAGCCCTATAATTATTTTATACGCCCCCTGTCTAAGGTGATCAGCAAAGCAGCCACAGCCAACATGGGGAAACACTGTTTCTTAACGCAGCGAGTTATGATGATCTGGAACGCGCTGCCTGAAAGGGCGGTGGAAGCAGATTCTATAGTAACTTTCAAAAGGGAATTGGATAAATACTTGAAGGGAAAAAAGTTACAGGGCGACGGGGAAAGAGCAGGGGCGGGGAGTGGGACTAATTGGATAGCTCTTTCAAAGAGCCGGCACAGGCACGATGGGCTGAATGGCCTCTTTCTGTGCTGTACCTCTGACGATATTATCAGGCCACCTCCAAGTTTAAGCAGCTGTAAAGTAAATCGACCTTGAGCCCGTCTGAGTAACTGAAGTCCGTTAAGTGAGGAATCAAACCCTGACTAACTCTTTGGACTTTGTGGGTCTGGAGCTTTAGGAAAAAGCTGTCCTTGGCACTCTCGTCTCCTCGGTGATAAAAAAAAACCCAAATCAGAACACAGCGATCCGGTAGTATCGGCAACTCGGGATATCTGGGAATGAATAGTGACAGGGATTGAAACCGTACAGGCACCCCACCATCCCGCCGAGATTCCATGGGATGGGCCCAAAGGCGGGACTTTCTGGCCGTGCAAGAACAACAAAGCGGGGCCACTGACCTGCTCTTTCATCACCTGCATCCTCAGCATCTCCTTTTGCTGCTCCTGCCTGCTGCGCAGCTCACGGTCCTCTTCGTCCTGCTTGCGAGCCCGGGCCACGTGATACTGGGCCTGGCTCATCAGATCGGAGCACTGCCTGAAACACACAGGTACAGATTCCCCCCGAGGAGGGGCCGATGAGCCAGTGCGGAACGCTGAAGCCCTGGTCCGTGCACGCGTCACCTCCAGACTCGACTAAATTCCAACGCTCTCCTGGCCGGCCTCCCATCTCCCACCCTCCGTAAACCTGAGCCCATCCAAAACCCTGCTGCCCCCCGTATCCTAACTCGCGCCAAGTCCCGTTCACCCATCACCCCCCCTGTGAAGCTCGCTGGCCCACATCAGCTCCCGGTCCGGGAACGCCTCGATTTTAAAATTTTCATTCTTGTTTTCAAATCCCTCCCTATCTCTGTAACCTCCTCCAGCCCCGACAACCCTCCGAGATCTCTGCGCTCCTCCAATTCTGGCCTCTTGCGCATCCCCGATTTTAATCGCTCCACCGTTGGCGGCCGCGCCTGCAGCTGCCTGGGCCCTAAAGCTCTGGAATTCTCTCCCTAAACCTCTCCCCCTCCTTTAAGACCATCATTAAAACCTACCTCTTTGACCAAGCTTTTGGTCACCTGTCCTAATATCTCCTTATGTGACTCGGTAACAATTTTTGTCTGATAATCGCTCCTGTGAAGCACCTTGGGACGTTTTACTACGTTAAAGGTGCTATATAAATGCAAGTTGTTGCTGTGATGTTCCTTTAGGGAAGGAAACCTGCCGTCCTTACCCGGTCTGGGCCTATATGTGACTCCAGTCCCCCACACCAACGTGGTTGATTCTTAACTGCCCCCTGAAGTGGTCTCGCGAGACATTCAACCTTCTCACGGGGCGACTAGGGGAAGGGTTTTTTAAAATTCGTTCATGGGATGTGGGCGTCGCTGGCGAGGCCGGCATTTATTGCCCATCCCTAATTGCCCTTGAGAAGGTGGTGGTGAGCCGCCTTCTTGAACCGCTGCAGTCCGTGTGGTGACGGTTCTCCCACAGTGCTGTTAGGAAGGGAGTTCCAGGATTTTGACCCAGCGACAATGAAGGAACGGCCGATATATTTCCAAGTCGGGATGGTGTGTGACTTGGAGGGGAACGTGCAGGTGGTGTTGTTCCCATGTCCCTGCTGCCCTTGTCCTTCTAGGTGGTAGAGGTCGCGGGTTTGGGAGGTGCTGTCGAAGAAGCCTTGGCGAGTTGCTGCAGTGCATCCTGTGGATGGTACACACTGCAGCCACAGTGCGCCGGTGGTGAAGGGAGTGAATGTTTAGGGTGGTGGATGGGGTGCCAATCAAGCGGGCTGCTTTGTCCTGGATGGTGTCGAGCTTCTTGAGTGTTGTTGGAGCTGCACTCATCCAGGCAAGTGGAGAGTATTCCATCACACTCCTGACTTGTGCCTTGTAGATGGTGGAAAGGCTTTGGGGAGTCAGGAGGTGAGTCACTCGCCGCAGAATAAATGCCGGCCTTGCCAGCGACGCCCACATCCCCAGAATGAATGAAAATAATTGGTGTTGACAGACACATACCTGGCCTCTGCAGCAGCCTGAGCCAGATCAAATCTCATCTTATCTCCGGCGTTACTGAGATACTTGAAATACCTGAAAGACAAAAGACGCACGGGTACAACGCATCATAGAAGTTTACAACATGGAAACAGGCCCTTCGGCCCAACATGTCCATGTCGCCCAGTTTATACCACTAAGCTAGTCCCAATTGCCTGCACTTGGCCCATATCCCTCTATACCCATCTTACCCATGTAACTGTCCAAATGCTTTTTAAAAGACAAAATTGTACCCGCCTCCACTACTGCCTCTGGCAGCTCGTTCCAGACACTCACCACCCTTTGAGTGAAAAAATTGCCCCTCTGGACCCTTTTGTATCTCTCCCCTCTCACCTTAAATCTATGCCCCCTCGTTATAGACTCCCCTACCTTTGGGAAAAGATTTTGACTATCTACCTTATCTATGCCCCTCATTATTTTATAGACTTCTATAAGATCACCCCTTAACCTCCTACTCTCCAGGGAAAAAAGTCTCAGTCTATCCAACCTCTCCCTATAAGTCAAACCATCAAGTCCCGGTAGCATCCTAGTAAATCTTTTCTGCGCTCTTTCTAGTTTAATAATATCCTTTCTATAATAGGGTGACCAGAACTGTACACAGTATTCCAAGTGTGGCCTTACTAATGTCTTGTACAACTTCAACCCTAACCCTAACCCTATATGGGTACAGTAGCGTAGTGGTTATGTTACTGGGCTAGTAATCCAGAGGCCTGGACTAAAATCCAGAGTCACGAGTTCAAATCCCGCCACGGCGGCTGGCGAATTTAAATTCAATTAATTAAATAAAAATCTGGAATTAAAATACCAGTATCAGTAATGATGGCCATGAAACTACCGGATTGTCGTAAAAACCCATCTGGTTCACTAATGTCCTTTAGGGAAGGAAACCTGCCGTCCTTACCCGGTCTGGCCTATATGTGACTCCAGACCCACAGCAATGTGGTTGATTCTTAATTGCCCTCTTAGGGATGGGCAATAAATGCCGGCCTTGCCAGCGACGCCCACATCCCGTGAACGAATAAAAAAAAAACAAGACATCCCATCTCCTGTATTCAATGAAACCAAGCATGCCGAATGCCTTCTTCACCACCCTATCCACCTGTGACTCCACTTTCAGATCTCTTTGTTCTATAACTCTCCCCAACGCCCTACCATTAACGGAGTAGGTCCTGGCCCGATTCGATCTACAGGAGCTGATCCGAGTGGGGGTGGGGGGGTATAATGTTGTTGACTCCAAGCACCGCATCTTACCGATGGGCAAGTTCTAGTTCTTTGACTGCGTTCAACACTGCCTTGAGGTTGCTCTTCTCATCACGGAGGATAGAGGTGGCCAGTCTCTGCAGCACCAAGGCCATGTTAAACATGAGCACTGTGTCGTTAGGGGCCGCGTGCCTGGCCTGTGGAAACAAACCATCCCTTCATTCACCGAGATTCTGTTCATGAGCGGAGACAACCGACGAGAGACACTGCTGCACATGCAACCGTTTCCATTCCACGCGACATACACACTGACGTGTTGACGTCACAAACTCCGTTCCCTCGACACCGACTCCATCCCTCTCCCCGGCCGCTGTCTGAGGCTGAACCAAGCCGTTCGCAACCTATTTGACCCCGAGATGAGCTTCCGACCCCATATCCGCTCCATCACCGAGACCGCCCGCTTCCACCTCCGTAACACCGCCCGTCTCCGCCCCCTGCCTCAGCTCATCTGCTGCTGAAACCCTCATCCCTGCCTTTGTCACCTCTAAACTCGACTATTCCAATGCTCTCCTGGCCGGCCTCCCATCTTCCACCCTCCATAAACTTGAGCTCATCCAAGACTCTGCTGCCCCCCGTATCCTAACTCGCACCGAGTCCCGTTCACCCATCACCCCCTGTGCTTGCTGATCTACGTTGGCTCCCAGTCCGGGAACGCCTCGATTTTAAAATTCGTATCTTTGTTTTCAAACAGGTGACCAAAAGCTTGGTCAAAGTGGTAGGTTTTAATGATGCTCTTAAAGGACGAGAGAGAGGCGGAGAGGTTTAGGGAGAGAATTCCAGAGCTTAGGGCCCAGGCAGCTGAAGGCACGGCCGCCAATGGAGGAGCGATTAAAATCGGGGATGAGCAAGAGGCCAGAATTGGCGTTTCAAATGGCCTCATCCCTCCCTATCTCTGTAACCTCCTCCAGCCCTACAAACCTCCAAGATCTCTGCGCTCCTCCAATTATTGCCTCGTGCGCATCCCCGATTTTCGTCGCTCCACCATTGGAGGCCGTGCCTTCAGCTGCCTGGGCCCAAAGCTCTGGAACTCCATTCCTAAACCTTTCTGCCTCCCTCCCCTCCTTTAAGACGCTCCTTAAAACTTACCTCTTTGACCAAGCTTTTAGTCACCTGTCCTAATATCTCCTTATGTGGCTCAGTGTCAAATTTTATTTGATAATTGTTCCTGTGAAGCATCCTGGAACATTTTACTTTGTTAAAGGCGCTATATAAAATGCAAGTTGTTGTTTTTTATATATACGATCTATCTACAATATATTAAGAATCTTACATCTGCACACACTTCTTGTCTATAAAACCTCACTTCCTGCCATCAAGTTTTGGTCACACTTTTGTGTCAGCTTTTCCTATTATAAATTCCTATGTCCACGTTTATAATGGGAACTCCCTATGTAAACCTGTCACGCTGTAATTACACCCTCCTGCCAGTGGTGGCACTCTAGTGCCTCATTTCTTTATATCCCAGCTCCACAGTCTGTATTTTGGAGCAATTCCTATCCAACTCTTCTTCCCCAACTACTGTTAAGTTTTGCTATTTAATGAAATTGTTATAATAACATAACGACAGAACATACGAGTATAAAATGGGACTTGACTTATGTCCAAACCACTGCCCTTTTAAAATCAAATACTGTCGCACCCATTTCCCTGCGTCCGTAGACAGTCATGTGGGGAACCCGGAAGCAAATTAAGTGCATCGCAATCTGCGATCGCAACTCAACTGGAGGTAAGTGTTTGAGCTTCTGGGTTTCCCGCGAGCCAGGCAGTCAGATTGACGGGCGGGCTTGCCTGTCGGAAGGAAAAAGGAGCTGCGAATCGGAGAGGGGGGAGGGAGGGAGAGAGAGAGAGATCGATCATGGGCCCTGGAAAAAAAAATCGGAGGTGGGGGGGTTTGGTGGGGGAATGAGGACAGCATCAGGGGGGCTGATCGCGGGGTTCCTGTCGGCTTGTTGGGCCTGGACGAGGCAGTCCTGCTTCTCCGGGCCCACGAGCAGTGCAATAAAGGCCCTCACTCACCTCACGGATCTGGCCCTTCCCGCCTGCTTTCACCTGACATGAATCAGAAGTGATGGGGAAACCCGAGCGGGCAGGGTTAAATTCAATTAAGTTTTCCAGTGCACCTAACATTAAGTACCTCAAGCATCTCCATGAGGTACATTGCCCCTTTAAGTATCGGCCCACCGACTTTTAGTGGGGGCCGGACTTCCTGGTGTCTGCTCTCTACACACAGAGACAAACCTCCCCGGGTTAAACCCAGGAGTGGGCGCATTGAACATAAGAACATAAGAAATAGGAGCAGGAGTAGGCCAATCGGCCCCTCGAGCCTGCTCCGCCATTCAATAAGATCATGGCTGATCTGATCCTAACCTCAAATCTATATTCATGTCCAATTTCCTGCCCGCTCCCCGTAACCCCTAATTCCCTTTACTTCGAGGAAACTGTCTATTTCTGATTTAAATTTATTTAATGTTGTAGCTTCCTGGGGCAGCAAATTCCACAGACCTACTACCCTCTGAGTGAAGAAGTTTCTCCTCATCTCAGTTTTGAAAGAGCAGCCCCTTATTCTAAGATTATGCCCCCTAGTTCTAGTTTCACCCATCCTTGGGAACATCCTTACCGCATCCACCCGATCAAGCCCCTTCACAATCTTATATGTTTCAATAAGATCGCCTCTCATTCTTCTGAACTCCAATGAGTAGAGTCCCAATCTACTCAACCTCTCCTCATATGTCCGCCCCCTCATCCCCGGGATTAACTGAGTGAACCTTCTTTGTACTGCCTTGAGAGCAAGTATGTCTTTTCTTAAGTATGGAGACCAAAACTGTATGCAGTATTCCAGGTGCGGTCTCACCAATACCTTATATAACTGCAGCAATACCTCCCTGTTTTTATATTCTATCCCCCTAGCAATAAAAGCCAACATTCCGTTGGCCTTCTTGATCACCTGCTGCACCTGCATACTAACTTTTTGCAGTCCCACTCCTGGAGTTAAGTTATTATTTTAATCTCCCACCAGCCCCCAACCCACCCTTTCTTGGGGGTTAAGATTACCCCAATGATCTCCAGGTTGTCAGTGCAGCACCATAACCACCTCACTACGGTAAGACTCTTTACGGTGGGCGTTCCGTTCTAAGGGCCTTGGGCCGTCGACTAGATTTTCCTCAGTTAAAACAAAAAAAGTTACCTTCAGCAACGTCTGTTTACACTCCTGAAGTTTGCCACACTTGAAGTAAGCTCTTGCCAAGAAGAGCAGCACTTCTGTGCTCTTGTGTTTGTAAAACTTCTTCAAGCAGTTCTCGTACTGGAGGAGACAAAAGCACACGTTACTTGTCACGAGCTACGAGTGGGCAACGAGGACATGAAATTATCATCGGCAAAAGGAGGAAAAAAGAGGGGTTAGGGGCAGAATCCAGAATAGCTTTAAGAAAGGGAAGTGGGTAGTTATTTGAAAAAGACGAATTGGAAAGGGCAAGACAGTGGGACTAATTGGATAGCTCTTTCAGAGAGCTGCCACAGGCAAGACGGGCCGAACGGCCTCCTTCTGTGCTGTCAAATTCTATGATTCCAAACGGGTAATTAAAGATAAGCAGGGTAACTATCAAAAACTCAACAGGCACTGTGTTCAAAACATCCTGAAAATAGGCCAACTCTACCAAAGCAGGGGTGTCTTAAGTTATTGTTCACCTGGGCTGTATAAGTGGGCGGTAGGGAGCCACGTGTAATGTTTAGACCCCCGTCCCCATTAATTCCCAGATATCTCAAGTTACCAATCTCGGTGTTCTGATTAAGGATTTATCCACCAACGAGGCCACAGTGCGAGGAACAACCCTTTCCTAAAACTCCGGCCCACGAAACCTAGGCAAGACAGAGGGTCAGAGGGATCTTGGTGTGCAAGTTCACAGATCCCTGAAGGCGGCGGAACAGGTAGATAAGGTGGTAAAGAAGGCATATGGGATACTTGCCTTTATTAGCCGAGGCATAGAATATAAGAACAAGGAGGTTATGATGGAGCTGTATAAAACACTGGTTAGGCCACAGCTGGAGTACTGTGTGCAGTTCTGGTCGCCACACTACAGGAAGGATGTGATCGCTTTGGAGAGGGTGCAGAGGAGATTCACCAGGATGTTACCAGGGCTGGAGCGCTTCAGCTATGAAGAGAGACTGGGAAGATTGGGTTTGTTTTCCTTGGAGCAGAGGAGGCTGAGGGGGGACATGATTGAGGTGTACAAAATTATGAGGGGCACAGATAGGATGGATACTAAGGAGCTTTTTCCCTTCGTTGAGGGTTCTATAACAAGGGGGCATAGATTCAAGGTAAAAGGCGGGAGGTTTAGAGGGGATTTGAGAAAGAACTTTTTCACCCAGAGGGTGGTTGGAGTCTGGAACTCACTGCCTGAAAGGGTTGTGGAGGCAGGAACCCTCACAACATTCGATGAGCACTTGAAATGCCATAGCATACAAGGCTACGGACCAAATGCTGGAATATGGGATTAGAGTAGACAGGGCTTGATGGCCGGCGCGGACACGATGGGCCGAAGGGCCTCTATCCGTGCTGTATAACTCTATGACTCTATGAAACTCAAACAGGATAAACCAGCGAGCGAGAGGCACAATGACGTTGGCCGGGTTTTAAGGGGCACGTCGCAGGGGCTCGGAGGCCGCGTTGGGCCCACGGAATGCAGGATAAAACACACCTGTGCATTTAAAAAAAAAAGGAAGAAAAGACTTGGCAAAGCATTTCACATCCGATGAATCACTATGGAATTCAACGCAGTCGCGACAACCATTTTGTACGCAGCAAGATCCCACAGAAAGATGAATGACCAGTTGTAGTTGTTGCGATGCTGGTTGAAGGGGGAAAGCTGGCCAAAATATGCGAGGACTGCCTGTTCTTTTTTGAAACAATGCCCGTGGGGATCTTTAGCTTCTGCAGGAATAGGCAGACTGGGAATCTGCACTCCCTCAGTACCGAACCGTAAGAGGTTTACAGCACAACTCTACAGTTGCTGGGGCAACCGATTTCGGTCTTGGTAAGGTACCACATTATTACTTAGCATACAGGAGCAGATGAAGATGCAAAGACTTTACGTTGAGTATCGAATTCCCCTTTAACCGGCCTGTGCTCCTTGTTCGTTTAGTCTTCAGCTCGAGAGCGAACCAAAGTGGTGAAACTGCCCCCGGAAATATCTGAATGAAGGCAATTAGTAAGTTTATATAAAGTGTAGGTTTGATACATACCATCTGCACCGCACTTATGTACTGCTTCTGCTCCACGTAGATATGTGCAAGGTTTAGCCAGACGTCGCTTATTTCTGCTGTAGCCTCTCTCACCTGAGCAAAAACATCCCGAGCCTCGCGGACATATCCCTTGTGGGCCAATACAGCGCCTGGCGAGGAACAAGGCTTTTAAAAACATTTGCAAATCACCGTGGCACTGCCTACAGTAAGGTCAGAGGACGTGCGATTCCTACACGCACAGGGACATTATATAAAACACGGTGTATGGTTCTTCTGCAAGTGTCTCTTTACAAAGTCTTTTAAGTAAACAACAGACGAGTTCACACAGGGGTGAATTAAGATATTTTTGCTTTGGTCTTACATGTCCTCCGAGAGTTCCCTTTCTTTACAGGAACGGGAGAAGGCCATTCAGCCCCTCGAGCCTGTTCCGCCATTTGATTAGTTCATGGCTGATTTGTATCTTAACTCCATTTGCTCCATGTCCCTAAACGCCCGTACCCGAGAAAATTCTATCAATCTCAGGCTACGCGTTTTATTACTGCTTTAACATTTATAATGTATTAGCGTCACAAACTGCCCTTTACCAACAGTCTTTCTCGTCATGTTTTACCAGAGCACTCATCAACTCTACCCCATCAACAGTCAATCTGTTCCAATCGAAACAGGCTCCATCTCCGATAGGGAGAACCGTTTTTAAGTTTTAATGCATTTAATTTAAAGTCCGGCGTGTTTGTCACATATCAGATATCAGTCACGCAAAAAATTCCTAATTGACTCAAATTTTCCTGGAATAAAAGCACATTTATTTCATTCCCTGAGCACATCTCTTACAAATCCCTTTCCAAAACCTTTTGATGAGGTAACAGAGAGGGTTGATGAGGGCAATGCGGCTGATATTGTGTATATGGACTTCCAAAAGGTGTTTGATAAAGTGCCGCATAAAAGGCTTGTCAGCAAGGTTGAAGCCCATGGAATAAAAGGGGCAGTGACAGCATGGATATGAAATTGGCTAAGTGACAGGAAACAGAGAGTAGTGGTGAACGGTTGTTTTTCGGACTGGAGGGAGGTGTACAGTGGTGTTCCCCAGGGGTCAGTGCTGGGACCACTGCTTTTCTTGATATATATTAATGACTTGGACTTGGGTGTACAGGATATAATTTCAAAATTTGCAGATGACACAAAACTTGGAAGGGTAGTGAACAGTGAGGAGGATAGTGATAGACTTCAAGAGGATATAGACAGGCTGGTGGAATGGGCAGACACGTGGCAGATGAAATTTAATGCAGAGAAGTGCGAAGTGATACATTTTGGTAGGAAGAACGAGGAGAGGCAATATAAACTAGAGGGCACAATTCTAAAGGGGGTATAGGAACAGAGAGACCTGGGGGTATATGTACACAGGTCGTTGAAGGTGGCAGGGCAGGTTGAGAAAACAGTTAAAAAAGCATATGGGATCCTGGGCCTTATAAATCGACCCCATAGAGTGCAAAAACAAGGAGGTTATGATGAACCTTTATAAAACACTGATTCGACCACAACTGGAGTATTGTGTCCAATTCTGGGCACCGGACTTTGGGAAGGATGTGAAGGCCTTAGAGAGGGTGCAGAAAAGATTTACTAGAATGGTTCCAGGGATGAGGGACTTCAGTGGATAGACTGGAGAAGCTGGGGTTTGTTCTCCTTAGAGCAGAGAAGGTTGAGAGGAGATTTGATAGAGGTGTTCAAAATCATGAAAGGTCTAGACAGAGTGAATAGAGAGAAACTCCACTGGCGGAAGGGTCGAGAACCAGAGGACATGGATTTAAGGTGATTGGCAAAAGAACCAAAGGCGACATGAGGAAAAACGTTTTTTTACACAGCGAGTGGTTAGGATCTGGAATGCACTGCCCGAGGGGGTGGTGGAGGCAGATTCAATCATGGCCTTCAAAAGGGAATTGGATAAATACTTGAAAGGAAAAGATTTGCCGGGCTATGGGGAAAGGGCGGGAGAGTGGGGCTAACTGGATTGCTCTTGCAGAGAGCCGGCCCGGATTCGATGGGCTGAATGGCCTCCTTCTGTGCTGTAACCTTTCTACGATTCTAGTAGCCATGTGCACCCATCCCCCACCGCCGTACCCCATCCCAAAAGCAGAATCTCCGACTTACCGCGAGCAACCCCATGGCATTTAGCAAAAAATAAACACGCTGGAAATTTCATGTCGTGTTGAAACCCTCATCCTATTTCCCTTCATCCCTCCTACTCTTCCTGACTCTCTGTTTCCCTCAAAGAGACCTTGTTTGTTTTCAAAAATCCAACTTTTAAAAAAAAAATGTAAAAAATCAAATTAAAATGAGGAAAGACACAGTCTGTCTCTCTCTTTCTCGAAACTGCGGACCATACCTACCTATGCCATTAGCAGCGTACAGATTCTTTGGATCGTTTCTCAGCACTTGTTTGTAGATTGCTAGAGCTCGGTCCTGGTGACGTTTCTCCTAATGAAGCAGGGGGAAAAAAAAACAGACCAAGTTACGAACAAATGGAAATCCCAAGCCCCTTTGTACTGCAGCGGAAAAGAGGCCCACTCCCCAATTCAAAACAACGTGCATTTATATAGCGCCTCTAACGTAGTAAAACGTCCCAAGGCGCTTAATTATTTCATACGCTATAGCGGTTAATGTTTTACTGATATTCTCATGGACCTCCTGTGACGTTGCTCGTGGACTCTGGAACTCTGCGGATAAGAACATAAGAAATAGGAGCAGGAGTAGGCCAATCGGCCCCTCGAGCCTGCTCCGCCATTCAATAAGATCATGGCTGATCTGATCCTAACCTCAAATCTAAATTCATGTCCAATTTCCTGCCCGCTCCCCGTAACCCCTAATTCCCTTTACTTCTAGGAAACTGTCTATTTCTGTTTTAAATTTATTTAATGATGTAGCTTCCACAGCTTCCTGGGGCAGCAAATTCCACAGACCTACCACCCTCTGAGTGAAGAAGTTTCTCCTCATCTCAGTTTTGAAAGAGCAGCCCCTTATTCTAAGATTATGCCCCCTCGTTCTAGTTTCACCCATCCTTGGGAACATCCTTACCGCATCCACCCGATCAAGCCCCTTCACAATCTTATATGTTTCAATAAGATCGCCTCTCATTCTTCTGAACTCCAACGAGTAGAGTCCCAATCTACTCAACCTCTCCTCATACGTCCGCCCCTTCATCCCCGGGATTAACCGAGTGAACCTTCTTTGTACTGCCTCGAGAGCAAGTATGTCTTTTCTTAAGTGTGGAGACCAAAACTGTATGCAGTATTCCAGGTGCGGTCTCACCAATACCTTATATAACTGCAGCAATACCTCCCTGTTTTTATATTCTATCCCCCCAGCAATAAAAGCCAACATTCCGTTGGCCTTCTTGATCACCTGCTGCACCTGCATACTAACTTTTTGATTTTCTTGCACTGGGACCCCCCAGATCCCTTTGTACTGCAGTACTTTGTCTTACCTTCTCTCTATCCCTGGTTGGCTGGTGCAAGGTCTGAAGCCAAACATTGCCCAAAGCCAACATTGAGTAGGTGTCGTTCTGAGTCGACGGCTGCTTCAAGATTCGTTCAAACTTCTTCTGTCCCGGCCCCCACTCCTGTTTGGCCAAGTGAAGGTTTCCAATCAGGGACCATGCATCTGGATGATCCTGAGGACAAAATTAAAACAAAATAGTTCACTTCAAAAAAAAAAAAAAAAAATCCACTGGAAATGTTTACGACCAGGCGTCATGACTGAACATTTGTTCCTTTGCAGTCACAGCTTGAGGTTCAGGGAGGAGACAGACAGAAACAAGCAGACACAAGACGGCAGCCAACGAGCTCAAGATGCTGGACGCCTCCCCGAGCGGGAGAAAGCGGCGCGCGTAGGTTGTCAGCCTTTCCATCTTGATCAGGAATGCAGCACGTAACGTGTATGGGTGCGCGTGGGCGTGTGTGTGTGAACGTGTGTAGGCAGGAGTGCGTTTGCCAGTCCACTGTGTAAGGGGACAGTGGAGGAAGGGCTTGCTCCAATGCAGCAATTCTCCAGACAGACAATCACAATGTGGGGGCACAGGGAGACGCTGGAGAAAAGGCAGGCTGAAACATTTCCCCCGGGCCCCACTACAAGGGTGAATACATGGCGGATCCCCCCCACCAGATCAGTAGGGCCCCCCGACTTCCGAATATTCCTACACTGCACACAGCAGTGTTAACTGCTTTTTGGAAACTGCAAGGCAGGAGAAATGCAGAATTAATTGGGCTGAATGTCATAATATGGGTCAGTGCTTAAGGGAAATAAAAACCAGGATTAATCTGAGCGCCGCGCAACTGGACAAGGCTCGGGGAATAAGGAAATCTGGTCCAGCAACAACCCCCGTCTACGGCAAAGGTGAGAACTTACCCAAGAGGTTTGATACGGTCGATGAGAACCAGGGGCCACAAATATAAGATAGTCAGCAATAAATCCAATGGGGAATTCAGGAGAATCTTTCCCAGAGAGTGGTGAGAATGTGGAACTCGCTCCCACAAGGAGTAGTTGAGGTGAACAGTATCGATGCATTTGAGGGGAAGCAAAGATAAACACATGAGGGAGAAGGGAATAGAAGGATATGTTGATAGGTATTAGGTTAAGTAAGATGGGAGGGGGCTCGTGTGGAGCATAAACACGGGCACAGACCAGTTGGGCCGAATTCTAAGTAAAACTGTGGTTAAACTTAGTGAGATACAAAAGTTCACGGTGAGAGGCAATTAATCCAAGGCCAGGAGGTCATCAAATGAAGAGAGAGTAGAACGTGTAACGGGGGTACAGCAGTCCAGTGGTTAGCGAGATTATATTCCACCAGGACAAGTTGCATAATTGAATTCAATAAAACCAGTTCAATTATGGGCTGGCACCGGGAACAACTTGCATTTATACAGGGCCTTAAACGTGGTAAAATGTCCCAAGGGTGCTTCACAGGAGTGTAATCAGACAAGAATTAGACACCGAGCCACATAAGATGATATTAGGACAGGTGACCAAAAGCTTGGTCAAATGGGGTAGGTTTTGAATCAGCATCTTAAGGGAGGGGAGAGAGAGAGAGAGAGAGAGAGAGAGGCAGAGAGAGAGAGAGAGAGAGGGGCAGAGAGAGAGAGAGAGAGAGAGGGGCAGAGAGAGAGAGAGAGAGAGAGAGGCAGAGAGAGAGAGAGAGAGGGGGGCAGAGAGAAGAGAGAGAGAGGCAGAGAGAGAGAGGGACAGAGAGAGAGAGAGAGGGGGCAGAGAGAGAGAGAGAAGGGGGCAGAGAGAGAGAGAGGGGCAGAGAGAGAGAGAGAGAGAGAAAGAGAGAGAGAGAGAGAGAGAGAGAGAGGCAGAGAGAGAGAGAGGGGCAGAGAGAGAGAGAGAGAGAGAGGGGCAGAGAGAGAGAGAGAGAGGGGGCAGAGAGAGAGAGAGAGAGAAGGGGGCAGAGAGAGAGAGAGAGAGGGGCAGAGAGAGAGAGAGAGAGAGAGGAGGGGTTTAGGGAGTGAGAAAGCGAATAGAAAAAAGCTGCCGGGTTGCTGAAAAACACCAAATGGTTCACTAATGGCCCTCGGGGAAGGGAACCGACTGGCCTCCATTATGTGATTGACTCCTAATGCCCCCTCAGGGCAGCTAGAGATGGGGCGATAAATGCATCAGTCCACACCCCAAGAACAAATTAAACTAAAGAAAAAGGAAATACTGGAAGTACAAAACAGGCAGCAAGTTTTGACGAAGGGCCTGTACCTGAAAGGGTTAAACCCGCATGACTGATCTGCGTATTTCCCGTCGTGTGTTTTTTTTTTCCTTTTTAGTTGTGCGAGCAAGAACATAAGAAATAGGAGCAGGAGTGGGCCATTCGGCCCCTCGAGCCTGCTCCGCCATTCAATCAGATCATGGCTGATCTTCGACCTCAACTCCACTTTCCTGCCCGATCCCCATATCCCTTGATTCCCCGAGAGTCCAAAAATCTATCGATCTTAATCTTGAATACACTCAACGACTATACGCAGCCCTCTGGGGCAGAGAATTCCAAAGATTCATAACCCTCTGAGTGCAGAAATTCCTCCTCATCTCAGTCCTAAATGGCCGACCCCTTATCCTGAGACTATGCCCCCTAGTTCTAGCTACATCATTAAATAAATTCAAAACAGAAATTAGACAGTTTCCTAGAAGTAAAGGGAATTAGGGGTTACGGGGAGCGGGCAGGAAATTGGACATGAATTTAGATTTGAGGTTAGGATCAGATCAGCCATGATCTTATTGAATGGCGGAGCAGGCTCGAGGGGCCGATTGTCCTACTCCTGCTCCTATTTCTTATGTTCTTGGACTCTCCAGCCAGGGGAAACAACCTCTCAGCATCTACCCTGTCAAGCCCTCTCAGAATTTTATACGTTAACGTTAGTATGGCTCCACTGAGGTCATAAAAGCTTCGGTTTACATTTAGAGGTCCCCTCCGTGGATTTCACTAGAACCAACCTGGTTGATTTGTAGGGCTTCCTTAAACCAATCGGAGGCTTCATAAAAATTCCCCTTGTCTCTAGCCATGCAGCCCAGGCGTAGATAACCTGTGTGGAGATTGTACAGAGAGGAGACATAAAAAGCACGGTTTAAAAAAAAAATCTTTCCACTTCTTGTTATACGCTGCAAAGCACTCTGGATTTGTGAAGGAACCATTGCTGTGGAATAAACACATTGGGGGAAAAGAGAGTCCAGGCCCTTCGTTACTCCAACATGTCCACTCTTGTGAAAATTACAAAGCAAGGAGGATTATTTCAACTGTAAATACAATCAGCCACCTATCAAGGGGCAAATAATAACGCACCCAACATTGTACAATCCCCTTCCACGGCACGAGTTCCCCATAGCAACAGTAAACAGAACTCAGGAGATCTCGTAACACGCACGCTAGATATTTGCAAACGAAGGAAGCTTCCAAATCTCATAGAGTCATAGAGTTATACAGCACGGATAGAGGCCCTTCGGCCCATCGTGTCCGCGCCGGCCATCAGCCCTGTCTACTCTAATCCCATATTCCAGCATTTGGTCCGTAGCCTTGTATGCTATGGCATTTCAAGTGCTCATCCAAATGCTTCTTGAATGTTGTGAGGGTTCCTGCCTCCACAACCCTTTCAGACAGTGAGTTCCAGACTCCAACCACCCTCTGGGTGAAAAAGTTCTTTCTCAAATCCCCTCTAAACCTCCCGCCTTTTACCTTGAATCTATGTCCCCTTGTTATAGAACCCTCAACGAAGGGAAAAAGCTCCTTAGTATCCATCCTATCTGTGCCCCTCATAATTTTGTACACCTCAATCATGTCCCCCCTCAGCCTCCTCTGCTCCAAGGAAAACAAACCCAATCTTCCCAGTCTCTCTTCATAGCTGAAGCGCTCCAGCCCTGGTAACATCCTGGTGAATCTCCTCTGCACCCTCTCCAAAGCGATCACATCCTTCCTGTAGTGTGGCGACCAGAACTGCACACAGTACTCCAGCTGTGGCCTAACCAGTGTTTTATACAGCTCCATCTGCCACACTTATTTCAGGAACACGAAAGTCTGAATCCCAAGACGCTCGGTGCAGATTCTGGGATGTCAAGTTGCGAAGCAGGCTGAAATTTATGCATTTGTGTGTGAGTAACACTGAATTCTACTCAGTCCCGAGACACATCTTCTCCGCAACCAGTGCTGCAATCGAGGTGTTTAAAATTCATTCCCGGGACGTGGGTGTCGCTGGCCAGGCCGGCATTTATTGCCTATTCCTAGTTGCCCTGAAAAGGTCGTAACTTCTTGAACCGCTGCAGTAGCTGCTGATACAACCGAGTGTCTCGCTGGGCCACTTCAGAGCGCGGTTAAGAGTCAACCACGTTGGTGTCAGACTGGAGTCACGTGTAGGCCCTAACCGGGTAAGGACGGCAGGTTTCCTTCCCTAAAAGGACATTAGTGAACCGGTTGGGTTTTTAGGAGAATCCGACAGCTTCGGGGTCACTTTTACTGACACCGGCTTTTTATTTCCAGGTTTTTTTTTTCTTTTAAACTGAATTCAAACTCTCAAACTGCCCTGATGGGATTTGAACTCACGCTCTCCGGATTATTAACATAACTCACTACACCACCGCACCCTCACTCGCAAATCACGTAGGACTGGAGTAAGTGGTTTGAAGTGCACAGAATTTTTGAGGTGCGGGTCGCAGGCCTCTTTCTGGTACGTCACAGCTCAGCTCAGTTGCTGGTACTTGAGCCGTAGCCAGAAGACTGAGGGTCAGAGCCCCACTGAAGTCTGTAATCCGGGCGGCGCAGTACCTCAAGCACCGAGGGAGTGCTGCATTGCCGGAGGTGCGGTCCTTTAAACCGAGGCCAAGCCTGCCTGTTCCGGTGATTCGGGTGAATGATAAAGATCCCAGGGCACTACTGTAGAATCGTGGAATCTCACAGCGCAGAAGGAGGGCATTCAGCCCATCGTGCCTGTGACGGCTCTTTGAGAAACCAATCCAATTAGTCCCAGTCCCCTGCTCTTTCCCCGTAGCCCTGCAAATTTTTCCTTTTATCCAGTTTCCTTTTGAAAGTTAATATTGAATCTGCTTCCACCGCCCTTTCCACAGGAGTAGGCCATTCAGCCCCTCGTGCCTGTTCCGCCATTTGATAAGATCATGGCTGATCTGTGATCTAACTCCATATACCTGCCTTTGGCCCATATCCCTTAATACCTTTGGTTGCCAAAAAGCTATCCATCTCACATTTAAATTTAGCAATTGAGCTAGTGTCAATTGCCGTTTGCGGAAGAGAGTTCCAAACTTCTACCACCCTTTGTGTGTAGAAATGTTTTCTAATCTCGCTCCTGAAAGGTCTGGCTCTAATTTTTAGACTGTGCCCCCTACTCCTAGAATCCCCAACCAGCGGAAATAGTTTCTCTCTATCCACCCTATCTGTTCCCCTTAATATCTTATAAACTTCAATCAGATCACCCCATAACCTTCGAAACTCTAGAGAATACAACCCCAATTTGTGTAATCTCTCCTCGTAACTTAACCCTTGAAGTCCGGGTATCATTCTAGTAAACCTACGCTGCACTCCCTCCAAGGCCAATATGTCCTTCCGAAGGTGCGGTGCCCAGAACTGCTCACAGTAACTCCAGGTGCGGTCTAACCAGGGTTTTGTATAGCTACAGCATAACTTCTGCCCCCTTGTACTCCAGTCCTCGAGATATAAAGGCCAGCATTCCATTAGCCTTATTGATTATTTTCTGCACCTGTTCATGACACTTCAATGATCTATGTACTTAAGAAAAGACATACTTGCTCTCGAGGCAGTACAAAGAAGGTTCACTCGGTTAATCCCGGGGATGAGGGGGTGGACATATGAGGAGAGGTTGAGTAGATTGGGACTCTACTCATTGGAGTTCAGAAGAATGAGAGGCGATCTTATTGAAACATATAAGATTGTGAAGGGGCTTGATTGGGTGGATGCGGTAAGGATGTTCCCAAGGATGGGTGAAACTAGAACTAGGGGGCATAATCTTAGAATAAGGGGCTGCTCTTTCAAAACTGAGATGAGGAGAGACTTCTTCACTCAGGAGGGTAGTAGGTCTGTGGAATTTGCTGCCCCAGGAAGCTGTGGAAGCTACATCATTAAATAAATTTATAACAGAAATAGACAGTTTCCTCGAAGTAAAGGGAATTAGGGGTTACGGGGAGCGGGCAGGAAATTGGACACGAATTTAGATTTGAGGTTAGGATCAGATCAGCCATGATCTTATTGAATGGCGGAGCAGGCTCGAGGGGCCGATTGGCCTACTCCTGCTCCTATTTCTTATGTTCTTATAAGTCGATAAGGCTGTTTAAAAAAAAAGCATATGGGACCCTGGGCTTTATAAACCGAGGCATAGAGTACAAAAACAAGGATGTTATGCTAAACCTTTATAAATCAGCTGGAGTATTGTGTTCAATTCTGGGCACCACACTTGAGTAAGGATGTCAAGGCCTTAGAGAAGGTGCAGAGGAGATTTACTAGAATGGTTCCAGGGATGAGGGACTTCAGTTAGGTGGAGAGACTGGAGAAGCTGGGATTGTTCTCCTTGGAGCAGAGAAGGTTAAGGGGAGATTTAATAGAGGTCTTCAAAATTATGAAGGGTTTTGATAAGGTACATAGAGTAAATAAGGAGAAACTGTTTCCAGTGGCAGGAGGGTCGGTAACCACAGGTTGATTGGCAAAAGAACCAGAGGGGGAGATGAGGAGAATGTTTTTACGCAGAGAGTTGTTCTGATCTGGAATGAGCTGCCTGAAAGGGCGGGGGAAGCAGATTCAATAATAACTTTCAAAAGGGAATTGGATAAATACTTGAAAAGGAAAAATTTGCAGGGCTGCGGGGAAAGAGCAGGGGGAGTGGGACTAATTGGACAGCTCTTTCAAAGAGCCAGCACAGGCACCTTCTGAATGGCCTCCTTCTGTGCTGTACGATCCTATGATAAATAGCCACTGCCTTCGACAAGCAACGTGACCTCATTGTACCTGCAAACGCGATTCAAAGACCTACCCACCAGGCATAAAAACCACAGTGTCACTCCTAACCTCCACCAACAGCAACCCCCCCCGACAACCCCCGCAAAAAAAACAGGCCCGAGGAATTACTTACAGTCTACGTAATTAGGATGTTCTCTTAAAACATTCTTGTACAAAATTTCTGCCTCGTGGTATTCGCACAGGGCCTCGTACAGTCTGGCCAGGTTATAGGAGGTGGTGACCGAGATTGCGTTGTAGTAATGCTCATCGTGTTCCGCTTCTGCCTTGGCACGTTCGAGCGACGCCAGGAAGTATTTCTGCCAAGACAGGGCAATTCGTATCATTCGCAACACACGAAGAATCAAGGTATGTGGGTTGGAGGGAACTCGTAGCTACAGGACGAAGTGGGTCGGAGGAGAGGGGCGGACGGGCGGGGGGAGGAAAAGCAGGAGGGGGGGGAAAGGGGTCAGGAAGGAGGGAATTCTATATTACGTTATCATTAATCCCCAAATTTACGACGCTCAGGGGCAGGATGTCTGAGGAGGATTACCTTGGCTTCTCCCAAGTTTCCCAGTCGGAAGTGGAGTGCCCCGACGTTGTTGAGAATCTCAGGGGGTACGTCGGCCTGCACCTTCTCTTGAAGGATACGCGTAGCTGTCCCGTAGGCAGAGAGGGCACCCTGTAAAAACAGAATTCGACAAGGTCACTTCACCGGACACTGCCGTGTCAGGAAAAAAAAAGGTCCACATGCAGATACACCGTGCAGGGACGGAAGAAAAGCCAAGGACGAGAAGAGGCCATTCGGCCCATCGAATCCCATCCTGGTAACGCCCAACTCTCCGTCCAGCTGTGTTCTGCCGCCCCCGATACTGCGTCTCACAGATTACCTCAGCTACTTCTCACAATTTGCCTGAATTCCCTTCTACCAGTTGATCTAAATTTTGATATATGTTAATGACCTGGACTGTGGTATAGAGGATATCATTTCGAAGTTTGCAGATGACACAAAACTTGGAAAGGTGGTGAGGAGGATAGTAACAGACTTCAGGAGGACATAGACAGACGGGTGAAACGGGCAGACACGGGGCAGACGAAATTTAACGCAGGGACAAGAAGCGCAGACATCTGTATCCTGCTACACTCTTCCTGCCAGAGGCACGTCCACCGTATCGATGCTTCACGGAAACTCGTGTTATCAGTCTCCCCTCGTTGCAATCACCGATGGGGCTCAACTTTCTACAGTAAGCGGGCACAAGCAACTGTTTATTCCATTCCGCATTGTATCCCGGTGTCAAGGTTCACTACGTCAGTTTGTCAGAGTTGTGGGTTCAAACCCCACTCTTGAGATTTGAGCACATAGGAACAGGAGTAAGGCCATTCGGCCCCTCGTGCCTGCTCCGCCATTTGATAAGATCATGGCTGATCTGTGATCTAACTCCATATACCTGCCTTTGGCCCATATCCCTTAATAGCTTTGGTTGCCAAAAAGCTAGAAGAACATAAGAAATAGGAGCAGGAGTAGGCCAATCGGCCCCTCGAGCCTGCTCCGCCATTCAATAAGATCATGGCTGATCTGATCCTAACCTCAAATCTAAATTCATGTCCAATTTCCTGCCCGCTCCCCGTAACCCCTAATTCCCTTTACTTCTAGGAAACTGTCTATTTCTGTTTTAAACGCACAACGCAGAAACAGGCCATTCGGCCCGACTGGTCCATGCTGGTGTTTATTCTCCACACGAGCCTCCTCCCTCCCTACTTCATCTCACCCTATCAGCATATCCTTCTATTCCTTTCTCCCTCGTGTGTTTATCCAGCTTCCCCTTAAATGCATCTCTGCTATTCACCTCAACCACTCCTTGTGGGAGTGAGTTCCACATTCTCACCACTCTCTGGGTAAAGAAGTTTCTCCTGAATTCCCTATTGGATTTATTAGTGACTATCTAACATTTATGTCTTGGTCTCCCCCACAAGTGGAAACATCTTCTCTACGTCTACCCTATCAAACCCTTTCATAATCTTAAAGGCCTCTCTCAGGTCACCCCTCAGTCTTCGCTTTTCTAGAGAAAAGAGCCCCAGCCTGTTCAATCTTTCCTCTCAGATATAACCTCTCAGTTCTGGTACCATCCCAGTAAATCTTTTTTGCACCTTCTCCAGTGCCTCTATATCCTTTCTATAATATGGAGACCAGAACTGTGCACTGTACTCCAAGTGTGGTCTAACCAAGGTTCGATACAAGTTTAACATAACTTCTCTGCATTACAATTCTATCCCTCTAGGAATGAACCCCAGTGCTTGGTTTGTTATTTTTATGGCCTTATTAACCTGCGTCGTTACTTTTAGTGATTTGTGTATCCCTCTGCTCCTCTACCCCATTTAGACTGACACTCTTTGGGCAGTGCTGAGGGAGCGCCGCACTGCTGAAGTGACCGTCCTTAACGGATGAGACGTTAAACCTCGGCACCGTCTACCTGCTCGGGTGGATATTGAAGACCCCACAGCCGCTATTCGAAAAGCAGGCAACGTTCTGGAAAACAATCCATTTGCAACGAACGGATTATCTGGCCATGGGCCTCGTTTGTGGGATCTTGCTGTGCGCAAATTGGCTGCCGCGTTTCACTATATTACAGCAGTGACCGCACTTCAAAAAAGTACTTTGATTGGCGGAGCAGGCTCGAGGGGCCGTGCGACCTACTCCTGCTCCTTACGTTCTTACGGCTGTGAAGCAGTTTGGGACGTCCTGATAACGTGGCCAGGTGATACATGTAAACACTTGCTGAACGACTCGCCGCTGAAACAGACGCACCTGAATATCCGACTGTTCGAGGATCTGAGCCAGCTCGATCCAGGCCTCCACGTCATCCGGGTACTGTTCAGTCACCTTTTTAAGATGCCCCTGAAAAGAAACATGCATCCCCTTGTTTTAAGAGCTCTGGAAGCTGTTAAGTGACATCAAAAAAAAACACAGGTCCCACAGCTAAGTGGAGAAAGTCAACGATCGCGGTCAGCGCGTTCGAGTACCTTGGCGACTTCTCGCTTCTCCTGCTCTTCTGAGGTCGCGTAGAGCGAGCCTAGGATCTTCATAGTCTCGTAGTTGTTGGGATAGGCCTTGAGAACTTTCTCGAAGCACTGCGCTGCATTCTCCTTGTCCCCCCGGTATATGTACATCTGCCCGAGGCCGAAGAAAGGCAGGACGAAGGTGGTGGAAGCGAATTGGGTAGCTTGGTAATAGTACTGGAAAGCCTGGTCATAATCACCCTGTGGAGACAAGACGATTATACAAAGATGGGAGGGAAAGTAGAGAGTGAGGAGGACATAAAAAACCTACAAGGGGATACAGACAGGCTGGGTGAGTGGGCGGAGATTTGGCAGATGCAATACAATGTTGGAAAATGTGAGGTTATGCACTTTGGCAGGAAAAATCGGAGAGCAAGTTATTATCTCAATGGCGAGAAACTGGAAAGTACTGCAGTACAAAGGGATCTGGGGGTCCGAGTGCAAGAAAATCAAAAGGTTAGTATGCAGGTGCAGCAGGTGATCAAGAAGGCCAACGGAATGTTGGCTTTTATTGCTAGGGGGATAGAATATAAAAACAGGGAGGTATTGCTGCAGTTATATAAGGTATTGGTGAGACCGCACCTGGAATACTGCATACAGTTTTGGTCTCCATACTTAAGAAAAGACATACTTGCTCTCGGGGCAGTACAAAGAAGGTTCACTCGGTTAATCCCGGGGATGAGGGGGTGGACATATGAGGAGAGGTTGAGTAGATTGGGACTCTATTCATTGGAGTTCAGAAGAATGAGAGGCGATCTTATTGAAACATATAAGATTGTGAAGGGGCTTGATCGGGTGGATGCGGTAAGGATGTTCCCAAGGATGGGTGAAACTAGAACGAGGGGGCATAATCTTAGAATAAGGGGCTGCTCTTTCAAAACTGAGATGAGGAGAAACTTCTTCACTCAGAGGGTAGTAGGTCTGTGGAATTTGCTGCCCCAGGAAGCTGTGGAAGCTACATCATTAAATAAATTTAAAACAGAAATCGACAGTTTCCTGGAAGTAAAGGGAATTAGGGGTTACGGGGAGCGGGCAGGAAATTGGACATGAATTTAGATTTGAGGTTAGGATCAGATCAGCCATGATCTTACTGAATAGCGGAGCAGGCTCGAGGGGCCGATTGGCCTCCTCCTGCTCCTATTTCTTATGTTCTTATGAACAAGGACATTTGTGCCGCCAACGACGGTGAGGACGCCACGCGCTTGCGGGCAGGCGTCCAGGTACGCAACCACCCAACTCTGAAAGGCACGTTTTCCAAGTGTGACGCTACGAACAAGTGAACCGTGTCTTAGTTCAGAAAAACTGGAGGGTAGGCCTGACCTACGAGTTCGCGGGAGGAATTCTAGAGTTTGCGGGAGGTGGCCAGTCAGCCCATCAGACCTAGCCCTTCAACTGGAGCTAACGAATCTCACCTCCCTGCCCGGTCCCTTTTACGACTGCGAGAAAAGTTTTTAGAAACAGCAAAAGGCCCAACGAATCTCTGTCCCCCTTTTTGTTGATCTCAACCCAACCTACTTAGCTTCTGACCATATCCTTTCTTCGCATAAGAAATAGGAGCAGGAGTAGGCCATACGGCCCCTCGAGCCTGCTCCGCCATTCAATCAGATCATGGCTGATCTTCGACCTCAACTCCACTTTCCCGCCCGATCCCCATATCCCTTGATTCCCCCAGAGTCCAAAAACCTATCGATCTCAGCCTTGCATATACTCAACGACTCAATAAAGGTGTTGAATTGTCACTCGAACACGTTTATTAATTGGCCTTCCAATATCTTATTCCGCAGGTTTAGTACCCTACGCTCAAAAACTCCATCAGCTTCCTCATTTTTAAACTCGTGTCCCCCTGCATTTTGAACCTTGTACCATAGTGAACAATTTGCCCGATCAACTCGCTCGATGGCCTTTTACAAACCAGAAGATTGCAACTGGGCTTATCTTGAAACCTACTCTTCTCCAAAACAAGCCAGATTTCTTTTAACCACTCCCGATAACTCACAATTCCCGATCCCGGAATTACCAACATACGAAACTGACGGGCAGGAAAAAGACCAGCCTGTCCCTCCCACCATGTTGGCCGGAGCATCATGACTGAACACTCCCTCCCGCCATGTAATCCCCTGGGAGAGGCAAAAAACAGAGAAAAAAACCCAGGGCCAATAAGAGGGAAAAAATACTCTGGGAAATTCCTCTCCGACCCTCTCTGGCGATCGAAACCAGTCCAGGAGATCACACGGACCAAGTGTTATCAATAAAGACACTTATCTTCCACATGATGTGATCTCTGCCCCAGTCAGGAACTGGTCCAGCTCCCTCTCGAAGGCAGAGAGTCAGCTCCCCCCACACCAGCCGGCAACACAGTCCAGAGACTCGCTACTCTCTGGGAAAAGAGGAATCGCCCAATATCCAGTCTATTCCCACTCTTCCATAGTTTAAACTCGTGTCTCCTGGTCCTCCCCGATCTGTTAGACTGGAATAATCTATCAATATTTTTTTGTTGGCCAGGGAGAGAGAGAGAGAGAGAGAGAGAGAGATAGATTTATTTTTAAGAAGCAAATGCCCCTGCAGTCCACGAAGGGTTAACAGATATTTCTCCGCGGTTCAGGTAAACTCAGAAGATGGTTCTTTAACGAGGGTGTAAAATCTCGTTCTACAACTGTTCTCGTTAAAAATCGCCTGAATACCATCAGTTCCTTGCTCCATTCCAATATCTGAAATCTGTAGAAAGGAGTGGAAATGATAGTTATATAAAGCTCTGTAACTATAGTTACAGTTATATAAATCTCTGTAACTATAGTTACAGTTATATAAAGCTCTGTAACTATAGTACAGTTATATAAAGCTCTGGTCAGACTCCATCTGGAGTATTGTGTTCAGTTCTGGGCACTGCACCTCAGGAAGGATATATCAGCCTTGGGGGGGAGCGCAGCGGAGATTCACCAGAATGATACCGGGGCTAAAAGGGTTAAATTATGGGGACAGGTTGTATAAAATTGGGCTTGTATTCCCTTGAGTTTAGAAGATTAAGGGGTGATCTAATTGAGGTTTTTAAGATGATTAAAGGATTTGATAGGGTAGATAGAGAGAGAAAAACTATTTCCTCTGGTGGGGGGAGTCCAGAACAAGGGGGCAGAACCTTAAAATTAGAGCCAGGCCGTTCAGGGGTGATGTCAGGAAGCACTTCTTCTCACAAAGGGGAGTGGGAATCTGGAACTCTCTCCCTCAAAAAGCTGTTGGGGCTGGGGGTCAATTGAAAATTTCAAAACGGAGATTGATAAATTTTTGTTGGGTGAGGGGGATTAAGGGTTTTGGAGCCAAGGCGGGTAAATGGAGTTGAGGAACGGATCAGCCATGATCTAAATCAATAACAGAACAGGCTCGAGGGGCTGAATGGCCTCCTCCTGTTCCTAATCGTTAATATCTCAGTGCACGCAAGTTGATATCCCTTTTGTAAGCCGGTACGATACAGAACACACAGGCTGGACTGAAAGGCTCCCGTCAACTCACCTGAACGTGGAAGGACCTGGCCAGCTGGTAGCAGCTCTCCGCTTGCATAGCCTCCACCTCAGTGTTATGGAAGGCGTGGAGAGCCAGGTGCTGCACTTTGCTGTAGTCCTAAAAAGGGCCGGAAAAACGGGAATTCAGAAACTGAGCTTCATGGTACTGTACTGACAAACAAACCATTTATACAACGCTAACATACAGAGCCTAACTGAAAGGAGAAAGTCATAAGGGGATGTCGTGTTTGTTCTCCCATCGCTGTTCCCCATTTCTTAAAAACAAAAGGTGTACACATCGAGTTGAAGGATGTCAGTGCTAGGAAAGGGAACAATTTGCATTTATCCAGCGCCTTAAATGCAGCGAAACGTCCCAAGGCATTTCTCAGCAGCGATTATCAAACAAAAATTGACACCGAGCCACATAAGGAGATATTATGACAGGGGCTTGGTCAAAGAGGTAGGTTTTAAGGAGCGTCTTAAAAGGAGGAGAGAGAGGCGGAGAGGTTTAGGGAGGGAATTCCAGAGCTTAGGGCCCGGGCAGCTGAAGGCACGGCCGCCAACGGTGGAGCGAAGGGAGTGGGGGGGATGAACTTGCATTCACGTAGCATCTTTCACGACCTCAGGACGTCCCAAAGTGCTTTTGCAGTGTGGTCACCGTTGTAGTGCAGGATAGCCCCGCACATCAGGGGGTAGATTGTCCAGCCATTAACAATGAATGGGAGGTCAATCGAGCCCATTGCTCCAAATGCCACAGGTTATTTTATAAAAACGTCGCTGGCCTGCCCAAGATTAGAGGTCTGAGATACAATGTGAAGCCTTTGTATCAATAGTATCCCAGTTTGCAAAACCCTGAAAATAATCAATAAGGCTAATGGAATGCTGGCCTTTATATCTGGAGGACTGGAGTACAAGGGGGCAGAAGTTATGCTGCAGCTATACAAAACCCTGGTTAGACCGCACCTGGAGTACTGTGAGCAGTTCTGGGCACCGCACCTTCGGAAGGACATATTGGCCTTGGAGGGAGTGCAGCGTAGGTTTACTAGAATGATACCCGGACTTCAAGGGTTAAGTTACGAGGAGAGATTACACAAATTGGGGTTGTATTCTCTGGAGTTTCGAAGGTTAAGGGGTGATCTGATCGAAGTTTATAAGATATTAAGGGGAACAGATAGGGTGGATAGAGAGAAACTATTTCCGCTGGTTGGGGATTCTAGGAGTAGGGGGCACAGTCTAAAAATTAGAGCCAGACCTTTCAGGAGCGAGATTAGAAAACATTTCTACACACAAAGGGCGGTAGAAGTTTGGAACTCTCTTCCGCAAACGGCAATTGATACTAGCTCAATTGCTAAATTTAAATCTGAGATGGATAGCTTTTTGGCAACCAAAGGTATTAAGGGATACGGGCCAAAGGCAGGTATATGGAGTTAGATCACAGATCAGCCATGATCTTATCAAATGGCGGAGCAGGCACGAGGGGCTGAATGGCCTACTCCTGTTCCTATGGTCAATAAGTGTTTAAAACTGAACCCAACATTTTTTTTTAAAAAATACATTCTCGGGATTTATTGCCTGTCCCCTAGTTGCTCTGAGAAGGCGGCGATACAACTGAGGGGTTTGCTCGGCCACTTCAAAGGGGAACTTAAGAGTCAACCACATTGGTGTGGGACAGGAGTCACATATAGGCCCAGACCGGGTAAGGACGGCAGGTTTCCTTCCCTAAAGGGCATCGGTGAACCAGTTGGGTCACTTCAACTGAATTCAAATTCTCAAAATGCGATGGTGGGATCTGAACTCACGATCTCTGGATTATTAGTCCAGGCCCTTGTAATACTAGTCCGTAACATGACCGCTACACCGCCGTAACCAAGTGTAGCTCGAGTTTGTACCTTTTTGAAGAAGAAGTGGTTGGCCAGGTGATTTAGTACCATGGGGTTGCTGGGGTCGATCGTGTAGGCCCTCGAGAGTAGCTGGACGCCATTTTTGATGGAATCAGCCTAGGGAAGCAACAAAAAGGGCCAGTGAGCTCACAAGTTTATTCAACATTCGGTACATAACGATCACCTAGTGCAGCCAGCTGGACCTCTTCGCTGCCACATATCAAGATTCGCCGCAAGTTTTTTTTTTAAGCTGCTTCTCATTTCCCCGACGACAGAATGCCAAACTTTCAGGGCGTTCCCCGAATCCAACTGAAGGATACACGAGAGTAGAAATTTTCAGGAACAGCAAAAGGGGCCACGAGACCAAGCCCGCCTCCCGTTCCGTACAGTCAACCCACCTTTTTTTTATTATTCGTTCATGGGATGTGGGCGTCGCTGGCAAGGCCGGCATTTATTGCCCATCCCTAATTGCCCCTTGAGAAGGTGGTGGTGAGCCGCCTTCTTGAACCGCTGCAGTCCGTGTGGTGAAGGTTCTCCCACAGTGCTGTTAGGAAGGGAGTTCCAGGATTTTGACCCAGCGACGATGAAGGAACGGTCGATATATTTCCAAGTCGGGATGGTGTGTGACTTGGAGGGGAACGTGCAGGTGGTGTTGTTCCCATGTGCCTGCTGCCCTTGTCCTTCTAGGTGGTAGAGGTCGCGGGTTTGGGAGGTGCTGTCGAAGAAGCCTTGGCGAGTTGCTGCAGTGCATCCTGTGGATGGTACACACTGCAGCCACTGTGCGCCGGTGGTGAAGGGAGTGAATGTTTAGGGTGGTGGATGGGGTGCCAATCAAGCGGGCTGCTTTGTCCTGGATGGTGTCGAGCTTCTCGAGTGTTGTTGGAGCTGCACTCATCCAGGCAAGTGGAGAGTATTCCATCACACTCCTGACTTGTGCCTTGTAGATGGTGGAGAGGCTTTGGGGAGTCAGGAGGTGAGTCACTCGCCGCAGAATACCCAGCCTCTGACCTGCTGGCTTAATCACCATCTCTCTCAATCCAGTCTCTCTCACAACCTATCTAGTTGTCCCTTGAACCATCCGAACTGTCTGTTTCCCAGGTAATTTATTCCACAACAAAATTATTAAATGGAGTAAATAAGGAGAAACTGTTTCCACTGGCAGGAGGGTCGGTAACCAGAGGACACAGATTTAAGGTAAAAAGAAAAAAGACTTGCATTTATACAGGGCCTTTCACGACATCAGGACGTCCCAAAGCACTTTACATGCACTTAATGTACGAAACGCAGCAGCCGACTTACAGAACCCACAAACAGCAACGTGATAATGACCAGATAATCTGGTTTTGGTGATGTTGGTTGAGGGATAAATATTGGCCCAGGACCACCGGGGAGAACTCCCCCTGCTCTTCTTTCGAAATAGTGGCCGTGGGATCTTTTACTTCCACCCGAGAGGGCAGACGGGGCCTCGGTTTAACGTCTCATCCGAAAGACGACGGCACCTCCGACAGTGCAGCACTCCCTCAGTACTGCACTGGAAGTGTCAGCCTAAATTACGCGCTCAAGTCTCTGGAGTGGGACCTGAACCCACGACCTTCTGACTCAGAGGTGAGGGTGCTGCCCACTGAGCCACGGCTGACGGCAATTGGAAAAAGAGCCAGAGGGAGATGAGGACAATTTTTTTTTAAAACTCAGTGAGTTGTTCTGATCTGGAATGCGCTGCCTGAAAGGGCGGTGGAAGCAGATTCAATAATAACTTTCAAAAGGGAATTGGATAAATACTTGAAAAGGAAAAATCTGCAGGGCTATGGGGAAAGAGCAGGGGGGGGGAGTGGGACTAATTGGATAGCTCTTTCATAGAGCCGGCACAGGCACGATGGGCCGAATGGCCTCCTCCTGTGCAGTATGAATCTATGAAACAAAAAATGTTTTCTGTTTGCCTTTAGGAAGCTGACACTGTTTTTCAGAAGTTAGGACTGGGGGGGTTTGTGGGAGTGTGTCAGTTTTTATCAGGGGGCCGCCCACACAGAAAGCATTATGTTACCAGCAGAGTCACTTTTAAGTTGTACCGTCAGTCGATGGTTAAACCAGTGCCTGTTTTAACTTTATCAATAAATGTAAGCGCGTTTGACAGTAGGTTTGCTGTATCTGGGCGGCAGCACATTCTACGTTAGCCTTGCTCCGTCTCCACAGCAGAGCACAGTACCGGGCGGGCCAGGCACTCACTCACCTCTTTGTTGTTCAGTTCCAGGACGGCCAGCCCCACCAGAGCTCCCACGCACTTTGGGTTGAGATCCAGAGCCCGTCCAAACGCTAGCCGAGCTTTCTCCAGCTTGCTCAGCTTCACAAAGCAATGGCCCATCCCGAGCCTCACCTCAGCTACAGAGACAATAAACACGCGTCACACTACCATAGATTTATCGCATCAAACAGTTCTGGTCTCCACACTATAAAAAGGATGTAGGGGCACTGGGGGAGGTACAAACAAGGATTACTCGGATGATTCCAGGCCTGAGAGGTTATACCCAACAGGAAAGATTGAACAGGCTGGGGCTCTCAGCTATGAAGAGAGACTGGGAAGATTGGGTTTGTTTTCCTTGGAGCAGAGGAGGCTGAGGGGGGACATGATTGAGGTGTACAAAATTATGAGGGGCACAGATAGGATGGATACTAAGGAGCTTTTTCCCTTCGTTGAGGGTTCTATAACAAGGGGGACATAGATTCAAGGTAAAAGGCGGGAGGTTTAGAGGGGATTTGAGAAAGAACTTTTTCACCCAGAGGGTGGTTGGAGTCTGGAACTCACTGCCTGAAAGGGTTGTGGAGGCAGGAACCCTCACAACATTCAAGAAGCATTTGGATGAGCACTTGAAATGCCATAGCATACAAGGCTACGGACCAAATGCTGGAATATGGGATTAGAGTAGACAGGGCTTGATGGCCGGCGCGGACACGATGGGCCGAAGGGCCTCTATCCGTGCTGTATAACTCTATGACTCTTTTCTCTAGAGAAGAGAAGACTGAGACGTGACCTGATAGAGGTCTTTTAAGATTATTTTTTTAAAAATTCGTTCATGGGATGTGGGTGTCGATGGCGAGGCCGGCATTTATTGCCCATCCCTAATTGCCCTCGAGAAGGTGGTGGTGAGCCGCCTTCTTGAACCGCTGCAGTCCGTGTGGTGAAGGTTCTCCCACAGTGCTGTTAGGAGGAGAGTTCCAGGATTTTGACCCAGCGACGATGAAGGAACGGCCGATATATTTCCAAGTCGGGATGGTGTGTGACTTGGAGGGGAACGTGCGGGTGGTGTTGTTCCCATGTGCCTGCTGCTCTTGAGAGGGTTCGATCGGGTAGACGGAGAGAAGATGTTTCCACTTGTGGGGGAGACCAAAACTAGGGGCCATGAATAGGAGATAGTCACTAATAAAGCCAATAGGGAATTCAGGAGAAACTTCTTTATCCAGAGAGTGGTGAGAATGTGGAACTCGTTACCACAAGGAACAGATGAGGCGAATAGCATCGATGTATTTAAGGGGAAGCTAATTACACATAAGGGAAAAGGGAATAGAAGGATGTGCTCATGGGGTGAGATGAAGTAGGGAGGGAGGAGGCTCATGTGGAGCATAAACACCGGCACAGACCAGTTGGGCTGAATGGCCTCCTTTGGTAGGTTCGAACGTGCTAGTTGGCCAATCTTAACTAATTGTAAACAATTTTACAACACCAAGTTATAGTCCAGCAATTTTATTTTAAATTCACAAGCTTTCGGAGGCTTCCTCCTTCCTCAGGTAAATGTTAACTAAGGCAACAGTAGAGAGGAAAGCCAGCCAGCATTCCCACTCCCAATTACTAACCAGCAACTTCTGCTGCAAGTATGTACTTGCACTGAAATAAAAACAGAAAATGCTGGACTGGTAGAAGACTTTGACCTGAAAAGTTAACTCTGTTTCTTTCTCCACAGATGCTGCCTGACTTGCTGAGCTTCTAGGAACATAGGAGCAGGAGTAGGCCATTCAGCCCCTCGTGCCT
The DNA here is from genome assembly GCF_035084215.1 of Heptranchias perlo. NCBI lineage: Eukaryota > Metazoa > Chordata > Chondrichthyes > Hexanchiformes > Hexanchidae > Heptranchias > Heptranchias perlo. Next base: position 73,236,917 of record NC_090336.1, read on the forward strand.
GCTCCGCCATTTGATAAGATCATGGCTGATCTGTGATCTAACTCCATATCCCTTAATACCTTTGGTTGCCTAAAAGCTATATATCTCAGATTTAAATTTAGCAATTGAGCTAGTATCAATTGCCGTTTGCGGAAGAGAGTTCCAAACTTCTACCACCCTTTGTGTGTAGAAATGTTTTCTAATCTCGCTCCTGAAAGGTCTGGCTCTAATTTTTAGACTGTGCCCCCTACTCCTAGAATCCCCAACCAGCGGAAATAGTTTCTCTCTATCCACCCTATCCGTTCCCCTTAATTCTCTACCCCAGAGGGCTGTGGGTGCTCAGTCGTTGAGTATGTTCAAGAATGAGACTGACAGATTTTTGGACTCTAGGGGAATCAAGGGATGACGGGGATCGGGCGGGAAAGTGGAGTTGAGGTCGAAGATCAGCCACGATCTGATTGAACGGCGGAGCAGGCTCGAGGGGCCGAATGGCCTACTCCTGCTCCTATTTCTTATGTGAATTGTTGAGCCCAGGGCTGGGGTGTGTGATGCCATTCCTCACCTGGGCATCCAGGATTCGTCCGAAGTGCTTTCTTGTAATAGGCCAAAGCTCCTCTGTAATCTTTCTTGTTGAAGGAGATACAAGCTTTACCTGAGGAGGGAAAATACGGAGACAGTCAACAGCCCGACACGTTAACTCGACTGTTCGACTCGCCGCAAAGGGTGGGTCGCTTGTAACCTCAGCCCTGCGGTCTGGCCTGTGAAGACAGGACACCCCAGGCCCATGTTTACTAATTTGCTGGTCTGTCCTGTTTAAATTTCAGGGGCTGGAGACTTAAGCAAAGAAGCTTTAGACACAGTGGCCTCACAGGCGGCTAATTCCTAAATCAGAATGCCAAGGTCTCTTCCTACCAAGCTGTGGCTCAGCGGGGTAGCACTCTCGTCTCTGGGTCAGAAAGTTCTGGGTTCAACCTGGGAAATCCAGTTTGGTACTCCCAGTGCCAGTGCCGAGGAAGCTCTGCACCGTCGGAGGGGCAGCGCCGAGGGAGCGCCGCACCGTCGGAGGGGCAGCGCCGAGGGAGCGCCGCACCGTCGGAGGGGCAGCGCCGAGGGAGCGCCGCACCGTCGGAGGGGCAGCGCCGGGGGAGCGCCGCACCGTCGGAGGGGCAGCGCCGGGGGAGCGCCGCACCGTCGGAGGGGCAGCGCCGGGGGAGCGCCGCACCGTCGGAGGGGCAGCGCCGGGGGAGCGCCGCACCGTCGGAGGGGCAGCGCCGAGGGAGCGCCGCACCGTCGGAGGGGCAGCGCCGAGGGAGCGCCGCACCGTCGGAGGGGCAGCGCCGAGGGAGCGCCGCACCGTCGGAGGGGCAGCGCCGCACCGTCGGAGGGGCAGCGCCGAGGGAGCGCCGCACCGTCGGAGGGGCAGCGCCGAGGGAGCGCCGCACCGTCGGAGGGGCAGCGCCGAGGGAGCGCCGCACCGTCGGAGGGGCAGCGCCGAGGGAGCGCCGCACCGTCGGAGGGGCGGCCTTTCGGATGAGACGTTAAACCGAGGCCCCATCTGCCCTCTCAGGTGGACGTAAAAGATCCCACGGCCGCTACTGGATGAAGAGTTTTCCCCCGGTGTCCTGGGGCCGATATTTATCCCCCAATCAACATCACCAAAAAACAGACGATCTGGTCGTTGACCACATTGCTGATTGTGGGTCCTTGCTGTGAGCAAATATCCTGCCCCGTTTCCTACATTACAACAGTGACTACGCTTCAAAAGTACCTCATTGGCTGTAAAGCGATTTGGGACGTCCTGAGGTCATGAAAGGCTCTGTAGAAATGCAAGTTCTTTTCTCGATAGCCCGAGATACTTGCAAATTAGCGGGGCCGCAGGATTTAGTCTTATATGTGGCCTTTTGGGGCTCTGTGATATGTGCCTACACGACTCACTAGGGCAAAATGCACGGAAACTACCCCCCCCACTCCCCTCTCCCTCTCCCCCCCCCGACTCCCCTCTCCCCCCCCCCCACTCCCCTCTCCCTCTCCCCCCCCCGACTCCCCTCTCCCCCCCCCCCCACTCCCCTCTCCCTCTCCCCCCCCCGACTCCCCTCTCCCCCCCCCCCACTCCCCTCTCCCTCTCCCCCCCCCCGACTCCCCTCTCCCTCTCCCCCCCCCCGACTCCCCTCTCCCTCTCCCCCCCCCCACCACTCCCCTCTCCCTCTCCCCCCCCACTCCCCTCTCCCTCTCCCCCCCCACTCCCCTCTCCCTCTCCCCCCCCCCCCCCCGACTCCCCTCTCCCTCCCCCCCCCCCCCCGACTCCCCTCTCCCTCTCCCCCCCCACTCCCCTCTCCCTCTCCCCCCCCCCCCGACTCCCCTCTCCCTCCCCACCCCCCCGACTCCCCTCTCCCTCTCCCCCCCCCGACTCCCCTCTCCCTCTCCCCCCCCCCCGACTCCCCTCTCCCTCTCCCCCCCCCCGACTCCCCTCTCCCTCTCCCCCCCCCCCGACTCCCCTCTCCCTCCCCCCCCCCCGACTCCCCTCTCCCTCTCCCCCCCCACTCCCCTCTCCCTCTCCCCCCCCCCCGACTCCCCTCTCCCTCCCCACCCCCCCGACTCCCCTCTCCCTCTCCCCCCCCACTCCCTCTCCCCCCCCCCCCGACTCCCCTCTCCCTCCCCACCCCCCCGACTCCCCTCTCCCTCTCCCCCCCCCCACTCCCCTCTCCCTCTCCCCCCCCCCCGACTCCCCTCTCCCTCTCCCCCCCCCCACTCCCCTCTCCCTCTCCCCCCCCCCCGACTCCCCTCTCCCTCTCCCCACCCCGACTCCCCTCTCCCTCCCCCCACCCCGACTCCCCTCTCCCTCTCCCCACCCCGACTCCCCTCTCCCTCTCCCCACCCCGACTCCCCTCTCCCTCTCCCCACCCCGACTCCCCTCTCCCTCTCCCCCCCCCGACTCCCCTCTCCCTCTCCCCCCCCCCCCGACTCCCCTCTCCCTCTCCTTCCCCCCCCGACTCCCCTCTCCCTCTCCTTCCCCCCCCGACTCCCCTCTCCCTCTCCTTCTCGCTCCCCCCCACTCCCCTCTCCCCCCCCACTCCCCTCTCCCCCCCCCACTCCCCTCTCCCCCCCCACTCCCCCCCGACTCCCCTCTCCCCCCCGACTCCCCTCTCCTTCTCGCTCCCCCCCACTCCCCTCTCCCTCTCCAACTCCCATCTCCCTCTCCCCCCCGACACCCCTCTCCCTCTCCCCCCCCCGACTCCCCTCCCGACTCCCCTCTCCCTCCCCCGACTCCCCTCTCCCTCCCCCCCCCGACTCCCCTCCCCCCCCCCCAGACTCCCCTCTCCCTCTCCACCCCCCCCAGACTCCCCTCTCCCTCTCTCCCCCCCCCCCCAGACTCCCCTCTCCCTCTCCCCCCCCCCCAGACTCCCCTCTCTCTCTCCCCCCCCCCCAGACTCCCCTCTCTCTCTCCTCTCATCCCCCACCCCCACCCTTCGATTTAACTGCTCAATGGCCAATTTTAATTCTTTACAACTAAATCTGGAGGGAGAAGGATTTCGACTGCACTGCCTTTTCTCCCAGTCAGAGCCGAGAGCCTGGCGCACGCCCCACATTCAAAGATTTCTTACCCAGGAGTGCGGGGATGTTGTTAGGCGACTGATTGAGCACAAAGTTGAACTGTGCCTCGGCTTGGTCCATTTTATCCCCCTCGAGCAGACAGAAGCAGGCTCTCCCCAGCAAGTGGTTCTAAAGACAAGCACATGATCAGGCAAACACCTTTCAAGCAGAAAACGAACGAGTTACATCGAATGTACAGCACAGAAACAGGCCATTCGGCCCAACTGGTCTATCCCGGTGTTTATGCTCCACACGAGCCTCCTCCCTCCCTACTTCATCTCACCCTATCAGCATATCCTTCTATTCCTTTCTCCCTCATGTGTTTATCCAGCTTCCCCTTAAATCCATCTACACTATTCACCTTGACTACTCCTTGTGGGAGTGAGTTCCACATTCTCACCACTCTCTGGGTGAAGAAGTTTCTCCTGAATTCCCTATTGGATTTATTAGTGACTATCTTACATTTATGGAATATAAAGTTTATGGAATCCCCCACAAGTCGAAACGTCTTCTCTCCATCTACCTTATCGAACCCTTTCATAATCTTAAAGATTCCTTGGGTGAGAAGTTAGGACCGAACATTCAGTATTTCTCAACCTCACCTCGTGGAGAGAAGCATTGACTAATTCGTGCGAACCCATGTTCAGGAGGTAACATTTCGGGATCCAGTGTATGAGTAATTTGAGGCATGACGTGTGGTGAGTGTAACAGGTTCGGGAGGAACAGGTGACTTTGGACCTCCGGTTCCCAAAGCTCTCCCTCACTGGGGGTTTTCCTCGCCTCGTGTCTGGGTCTGTCGTAGACTCATTGAGAGAGAGATTGATTGCTGCGATTAGTCATTATCATTCGATCGTGCGACTACCAGGATGGTAGGAGGTGAACTGGATGGATCTTGGTCTTTTCTCGTCTCGCAACTCCTATGTTCCCAAGAGGCCCGGTTTTGCCCAGATCATCTCTGTAAAACTGAACCAGGTGAGGAAGCAGACTGTGGATTCAAACACCAGCTTGTTTCACTGCTTGGCCCACAGGTATAAATTTGCCCCGAGTACAACGGACTCAAGTTATTTTGTAACCAGAATGTTTTGGTTGGCAAAATATCTCAAAGGCTGTTTAGTTGATTGATAATGGCCTCGATTTGCCAATTGGTTTGTGTTTTTTTTAAACTCGGACATTTACCTGTTTTAAATAAACTGGCACCTATCAGGCATCAAGACATCGATCGTCAAACCCAGGCTTGTGTGTTTATATAGACAGTCCAATGGCACAGTGTATTACTGTACTAACCTAACGCACTGTGACACAAACATGGTAGAGCTTAGCAACTCGCAATTTCAAAGCTTTATTGTGGCTTTGGGACTTGAGAGAGCTGACACGGACTCAATGGGCCGAATGGGGAAAGGGATTAACTGGGTAGCTCTTTCAGAGGCACACTGGGATGAACAACCCCCTTCTGTGCTGTAAAATGCAACTCTCTATCACTCTTGTTTTCATTCAGTCAGTGAGAAGGTTTGCTACAGTTTTCGTAAACCTGTGCCAATAACTCGGCAGGTTGCACCGTAATGCACTAGCACTGTATCACAACGCACCGTACTTGTACCGTATCACACTCACAGCGTATTGCACCGTACTCGAAACCGCATGACACTGCACAGAACTGCACCGTACTCACACCGCACCATATCACACACATCGTACTGCACCATATCACACCGTACCGCACCCGCACCATATCACACCGCACTCGCACCATATCACACCGCACTCGCACCATATCACACCGTACCGCACTCGCACCGTATCACACCGTACTCGCACTGCACCATATCACACACATCGTACTGCACCATATCACACCGTACCGCACTCACACCATACCGTTCTGTACTCGCACCGTATCACACACATCGTACTGCACCATATCACACCGTACCGCACTCACACCTTATCACACCGCACTCGCACATCGTACCGCACCATATCACATCGTACCCCACTCGCACCATATCACACCGTACCGCACTCGCACCATATCACACCGTACCGCACTCACACCTTATCACACCGCACTCGCACATCGTACCGCACCATATCACATCGTACCCCACTCGCACCATATCACACCGTACCGCACTCGCACCATATCACACCGTACTGCACCATATCACACCGTACCGCACTCGCACCGTATCACACCGTACCGCACTCGCACCGTATCACACCGTACCGCACTCGCACCGTATCACACCGTACCACACCATATCACATCGTACCCCACTCGCACCATATCACACCGTACCGCACTCGCACCATATCACACCGTACTGCACCATATCACACCGTACCGCACTCGCACCGTATCACACCGTACCGCACTCGCACCGTATCACACCGTACCGCACTCGCACCGTATCACACCGTACCGCACCATATCAGATCGTACCACACTCGCACCGTATCACACCGTACCGCACCATATCACACCGTACCGCACCATATCACACCGTACCGCACCATATCACACCGTACCGCACCATATCACATCGTACCGCACTCGCACCATATCACACCGTACCGCACTCGCACCATATCACACCGTACCGCACTCGCACCGTATCACACCGTACCGCACTCGCACCGTATCACACCGTACCACACTCGCACCGTATCACACCGTACCGCACTCGCACCGTATCACACCGTACCGCACCATATCAGATCGTACCACACTCGCACCGTATCACACCGTACCGCACCATATCACATCGTACCGCACCATATCACACCGTACCGCACCATATCACATCGTACCGCACTCGCACCATATCACACCGTACCGCACTCGCACCATATCACACCGTACCGCACTCGCACCATATCACACCGTACCGCACTCGCACCATATCACACCGTACCGCACTCGCACCATATCACACCGTACCGCACTCGCACCATATCACACCGGACCGCACTCGCACCATATCACACCGGACCGCACTCGCACCATATCACACCGTACCGCACTCGCACCATATCACACCGTACCGCACCGTATCACACCGTACCGCACCATATCACACCGTACCGCACCATATCACACCGTACCGCACCATATCACACCGTACCGCACCATATCACACCGTACCGCACTCGCACCATATCACACCGCACCGCACTCGCACCGTATCACACCGTACCGCACTCGCACCGTATCACACCGTACCGCACTCGCACCGTATCACACCGTACCGCACTCGCACCGTATCACACCGTACCGCACTCGCACACCGTACCGCACCATATCACACCGTACCGCACTCGCACCATATCACACCGTACCGCACTCGCACCATATCACACCGTACCGCACTCGCACCATATCACACCGTACCGCACTCGCACCGCATCACACCGTACCGCACTCGCACCATATCACATCGTACCGCACTCGCACCATATCACACCGTACCGCACTCGCATATCGTACCACACCATATCACACCGTACCGCACCATATCACACCGTACTGCACTCGCATATCGTACCACACCGTATCACACCGTACCGCACCATATCACACCGTACTGCACTCGCATATCGTACCACACCATATCACACCGTACTGCACTCGCATATCGTACCACACCGTATCACACCGCACTCGCACCGTATCACACCGTACCGCACTCGCACCATATCACACCGTACTGCACTCACATATCGTACCACACCGTATCACACCGTACCGCACCATATCACATCGTACCGCACTCGCACCATATCACACCGTACCGCACTCGCACCATATCACACCGTACCGCACCGTATCACACCGTACCGCACTCGCACCGTATCACACCGTACCGCACTCGCACCGTATCACACCGTACCGCACTCGCACCGTATCACACCGTACCGCACTCGCACCGTATCACACCGTACCGCACTCGCGCACCGTATCACATCATATCACACCGCACTCGCACCATATCACACCGTACCGCACTCGCACCATATCACACCGTACCGCACCATATCACATCGTACCGCACCATATCACACCGTACCGCACTCGCACCGTATCACACCGTACCGCACTCGCACCGTATCACACCGTACCGCACTCGCACCGTATCACACCGTACCGCACTCGCACCATATCACACCGTACCGCACCATATCACACCGTACCGCACCATATCACACCGTACCGCACCATATCACACCGTACCGCACCATATCACATCGTACCGCACTCGCACCATATCACACCGTACCGCACCATATCACACCGTACCGCACCATATCACACCGTACCGCACTCGCACCATATCACACCGTACCGCACCATATCACATCGTACCGCACTCGCACCGTATCACACCGTACCGCACTCGCACCGTATCACACTGTACCGCACTCGCACCGTATCACACTGTACCGCACTCGCACCATATCACATCGTACCGCACTCGCACCATATCACACCGTACCGCACTCGCACCATATCACACCGTACCGCACCGTATCACACCGTACCGCACTCGCACCGTATCACACCGTACCGCACTCGCACCGTATCACACCGTACCGCACTCGCGCACCGTATCACACCATATCACACCGCACTCGCACCATATCACACCGTACCGCACTCGCACCATATCACACCGTACCGCACCATATCACACCGTACCGCACTCGCACCATATCACACCGTACCGCACCATATCACACCGTACCGCACTCGCACCATATCACACCGTACCGCACCATATCACACCGTACCGCACTCGCACCGTATCACACCGTACCGCACTCGCACCGTATCACACCGTACCGCACTCGCACCGTATCACACCGTACCGCACTCGCACCGTATCACACCGTACCGCACTCGCACCATATCACACCGTACCGCACCATATCACACCGTACCGCACCATATCACACCGTACCGCACCATATCACACCGTACCGCACTCGCACCATATCACACCGTACCGCACCATATCACACCGTACCGCACTCGCACCATATCACATCGTACCGCACTCGCACCATATCACATCGTACCGCACTCGCACCATATCACACCGTACCGCACCATATCACATCGTACCGCACTCGCACCGTATCACACCGTACCGCACTCGCACCGTATCACACTGTACCGCACTCGCACCGTATCACACCGTACCGCACTCGCACCGTATCACACCGTACCGCACTCGCACCATATCACACCGTACCGCACTCGCACCGTATCACACCGTACCGCACTCGCACCGTATCACACCGTACCGCACTCGCACACCGTACCGCACCATATCACACCGTACCGCACTCGCACCATATCACACCGTACCGCACTCGCACCATATCACACCGTACCGCACTCGCACCATATCACATCGTACCGCACTCGCACCATATCACACCGTACCGCACTCGCACCATATCACATCGTACCGCACTCGCACCGTATCACACCGTACCGCACTCGCACCGTATCACACCGTACCACACCATATCACATCGTACCCCACTCGCACCATATCACACCGTACCGCACTCGCACCATATCACACCGTACTGCACCATATCACACCGTACCGCACTCGCACCGTATCACACCGTACCGCACTCGCACCGTATCACACCGTACCGCACTCGCACCGTATCACACCGTACCGCACCATATCAGATCGTACCACACTCGCACCGTATCACACCGTACCGCACCATATCACATCGTACCGCACCATATCACACCGTACCGCACCATATCACACCGTACCGCACCATATCACATCGTACCGCACTCGCACCATATCACACCGTACCGCACTCGCACCGTATCACACCGTACCGCACTCGCACCGTATCACACCGTACCGCACTCGCACCGTATCACACCGTACCGCACTCGCACCGTATCACACCGTACCGCACCATATCAGATCGTACCACACTCGCACCGTATCACACCGTACCGCACCATATCACATCGTACCGCACCATATCACACCGTACCGCACCATATCACATCGTACCGCACCATATCACACCGTACCGCACTCGCACCATATCACACCGTACCGCACTCGCACCATATCACACCGTACCGCACTCGCACCATATCACACCGTACCGCACTCGCACCATATCACACCGTACCGCACTCGCACCATATCACACCGTACCGCACTCGCACCATATCACACCGGACCGCACTCGCACCATATCACACCGGACCGCACTCGCACCATATCACACCGGACCGCACTCGCACCATATCACACCGGACCGCACTCGCACCATATCACACCGTACCGCACCGTATCACACCGTACCGCACCATATCACACCGTACCGCACCATATCACACCGTACCGCACCATATCACACCGTACCGCACCATATCACACCGTACCGCACCATATCACACCGTACCGCACCATATCACACCGTACCGCACTCGCACCATATCACACCGCACCGCACTCGCACCATATCACACCGTACCGCACTCGCACCGTATCACACCGTACCGCACTCGCACCGTATCACACCGTACCGCACTCGCACCGTATCACACCGTACCGCACTCGCACCGTATCACACCGTACCGCACTCGCACCGTATCACACCGTACCGCACTCGCACACCGTACCGCACCATATCACACCGTACCGCACTCGCACCATATCACACCGTACCGCACTCGCACCATATCACACCGTACCGCACTCGCACCGCATCACACCGTACCGCACTCGCACCATATCACATCGTACCGCACTCGCACCATATCACACCGTACCGCACTCGCATATCGTACCACACCATATCACACCGTACCGCACCATATCACACCGTACTGCACTCGCATATCGTACCACACCGTATCACACCGTACCGCACCATATCACACCGTACTGCACTCGCATATCGTACCACACCATATCACACCGTACTGCACTCGCATATCGTACCACACCGTATCACACCGCACTCGCACCGTATCACACCGTACCGCACTCGCACCATATCACACCGTACTGCACTCACATATCGTACCACACCGTATCACACCGTACCGCACCATATCACATCGTACCGCACTCGCACCATATCACACCGTACCGCACTCGCACCATATCACACCGTACCGCACCGTATCACACCGTACCGCACTCGCACCGTATCACACCGTACCGCACTCGCACCGTATCACACCGTACCGCACTCGCACCGTATCACACCGTACCGCACTCGCACCGTATCACACCGTACCGCACTCGCGCACCGTATCACATCATATCACACCGCACTCGCACCATATCACACCGTACCGCACTCGCACCATATCACACCGTACCGCACCATATCACATCGTACCGCACCATATCACACCGTACCGCACCATATCACACCGTACCGCACTCGCACCGTATCACACCGTACCGCACTCGCACCGTATCACACCGTACCGCACTCGCACCGTATCACACCGTACCGCACTCGCACCATATCACACCGTACCGCACCATATCACACCGTACCGCACCATATCACACCGTACCGCACCATATCACATCGTACCGCACTCGCACCATATCACACCGTACCGCACCATATCACACCGTACCGCACCATATCACACCGTACCGCACCATATCACATCGTACCGCACTCGCACCGTATCATACCGTACCGCACTCGCACCGTATCACACTGTACCGCACTCGCACCGTATCACACTGTACCGCACTCGCACCATATCACATCGTACCGCACTCGCACCATATCACACCGTACCGCACTCGCACCATATCACACCGTACCGCACCGTATCACACCGTACCGCACTCGCACCGTATCACACCGTACCGCACTCGCACCGTATCACACCGTACCGCACTCGCGCACCGTATCACACCATATCACACCGCACTCGCACCATATCACACCGTACCGCACTCGCACCATATCACACCGTACCGCACCATATCACACCGTACCGCACTCGCACCATATCACACCGTACCGCACCATATCACACCGTACCGCACTCGCACCATATCACACCGTACCGCACCATATCACACCGTACCGCACTCGCACCGTATCACACCGTACCGCACTCGCACCGTATCACACCGTACCGCACTCGCACCGTATCACACCGTACCGCACTCGCACCGTATCACACCGTACCGCACTCGCACCATATCACACCGTACCGCACCATATCACACCGTACCGCACCATATCACACCGTACCGCACCATATCACATCGTACCGCACTCGCACCATATCACACCGTACCGCACCATATCACACCGTACCGCACTCGCACCATATCACATCGTACCGCACTCGCACCATATCACATCGTACCGCACTCGCACCATATCACACCGTACCGCACCATATCACATCGTACCGCACTCGCACCGTATCACACCGTACCGCACTCGCACCGTATCACACCGTACCGCACTCGCACCGTATCACACCGTACCGCACTCGCACCGTATCACACCGTACCGCACTCGCACCGTATCACACCGTACCGCACTCGCACCATATCACACCGTACCGCACTCGCACCATATCACACCGTACCGCACTCGCACCGTATCACACCGTACCGCACTCGCACACCGTACCGCACCATATCACACCGTACCGCACTCGCACCATATCACACCGTACCGCACTCGCACCATATCACATCGTACCGCACTCGCACCATATCACACCGTACCGCACTCGCACCATATCACACCGCACCGCACTCGCACCATATCACACCGTACCGCACTCGCACCATATCACACCGTACCGCACTCGCACCATATCACACCGTACCGCACCCGCACCATATCACACCGCACTCGCACCATATCACACCGTACCGCACTCGCATATCGTACCACACCATATCACACCGTACCGCACCGTATCACACCGTACCGCACCATATCACACCGTACCGCACCATATCACATCGTACCGCACCATATCACACCGTACCGCACTCGCACCATATCACACCGTACCGCACTCGCACCATATCACACCGTACCGCACTCGCACCATATCACACCGTACCGCACTCGCACCATATCACACCGCACCGCACTCGCACCATATCACACCGTACCGCACTCGCACCATATCACACCGTACCGCACTCGCACCATATCACACCGTACCGCACTCGCACCATATCACACCGCACCGCACTCGCACCATATCACACCGTACCGCACCCGCACCATATCACACCGCACTCGCACCGTATCACACCGTACCGCACCATATCACATTGTACCGCACTCGCACCATATCACACCGTACCGCACTCGCACCGTATCACACCGTACCGCACTCGCACCGTATCACACCGTACCGCACTCGCACCGTATCACACCGTACCGCACTCGCACCGTATCACATCGTACCGCACTCGCACCATATCACACCGTACCGCACCGTATCACACCGTACCGCACTCGCACCGTATCACACCGTACCGCACTCGCACCGCATCACACCGTACCGCACTCGCACCGTATCACACCGTACCGCACTCGCACCGTATCACACCGCACTCGCACCATATCACACCGTACCGCACCATATCACATCGTACCGCACCATATCACACCGTACCGCACCATATCACACCGTACTGCACTCGCACCGTATCACACCGTATCACACCGTACCGCACTCGCACCGTATCACACCGTACCGCACTCGCACCGTATCACACCGTACCGCACCGTATCACACCGTACCGCACCGTATCACACCGTACCGCACCGTATCACACCGTACCGCACCGTATCACACCGTACCGCACCGTATCACACCGTACCGCACTCGCACCATATCACACTGTACCGCACCATATCACACCGTACCGCACTCGCACCGTATCACACCGTACCGCACTCGCGCACCGTATCACACCATATCACACCGCACTCGCACCATATCACACCGTACCGCACTCGCACCATATCACACCGTACCGCACCATATCACATCGTACCGCACCATATCACACCGTACCGCACTCGCACCATATCACACCGTACCGCACTCGCACCATATCACACCGTACCGCTCCATATCACACCGTACCGCACTCGCACCATATCACACCGTACCGCACTCGCACCATATCACACCGTACCGCACTCGCACCATATCACACCGTACCGCACCATATCACACCGTACCGCACTCGCACCGTATCACACCGTACCGCACTCGCACCGTATCACACCGTACCGCACTCGCACCGTATCACACCGTACCGCACTCGCACCGTATCACACCGTACCGCACTCGCACCGTATCACACCGTACCGCACTCGCACCGTATCACACCGTACCGCACTCGCACCGTATCACACCGTACCGCACTCGCACCGTATCACACCGTACCGCACCATATCACACCGTACCGCACCATATCACACCGTACCGCACCATATCACACCGTACCGCACCATATCACACCGTACCGCACTCGCACCATATCACATCATACCGCACCATATCACACCGTACCGCACCATATCACACCGTACCGCACTCGCACCATATCACACCGTACCGCACTCGCACCATATCACACCGTACCGCACTCGCACCATATCACACCGTACCGCACTCGCACCATATCACACCGTACCGCACTCGCACCGTATCACACCGTACCGCACTCGCACCGTATCACACCGTACCGCACTCGCACCGTATCACACTGTATCGAACCCGCACCATATCACACCGTACCGCACCCGCACCATATCACACCGTACCGCACCCGCACCATATCACACCGTACCGCACTCGCACCGTATCACACCGTACCGCACCATATCACACCGTACCGCACTCGCACCGTATCACACCGTACCGCACTCGCACCGTATCACACCGTACCGCACCCGCACCATATCACACCGTACCGCACCAGCACCGTATCACACCGTACCGCACCCGCACCGTATCACACCGTACCGCACTCGCACCGTATCACACCGTACCGAACCCGCACCGTATCACACCGTACCGCACCCGCACCGTATCACACCGTACCGCACCCGCACCGTATCACACCGTACCGCACTCGCACCGTATCACACCGTACCGCACCATATCACACCGTACCGAACCCGCACCATATCACACCGTACTGCACCATATCACACCTACCGCACTCGCACCGTATCACACCGTACTGCACCATATCACACCGTACCGCACTCGCACCGTATCACACCGTACCGCACCATATCACACCGTACCGCACCCGCACCGTATCACACCGTACCGCACTCGCACCGTATCACACCGTACCGCACTCGCACCGCATCACACCGTACCGCACTCGCACCGTACCGCACTCGCACCGTATCACACCGTACCGCACTCGCACCGTATCACACCGTACCGCACTCGCACCGTATCACACCGTACCGCACTCGCACCGTATCACACCGTACCGCACTCGCACCGTATCACACCGTACCGCACTCGCACCGTATCACACCGCACCGCACTCGCACCGTATCACACCGCACCGCACTCGCACCGTATCACACCGCACCGCACTCGCACCGTATCACACCGTACCGCACTCGCACCGTATCACACCGTACCGCACTCGCACCGTATCACACCGCACCGCACTCGCACCGTATCACACCGCACCGCACTCGCACCGTATCACACCGTACCGCACCATATCACAGCGTACCGCACCATATCACACCGTACCGCACCATATCACACCGTACTGCACCATATCACACCGTACCGCACTCGCACCGTATCACACCGTACTGCACCATATCACACCGTACCGCACTCGCACCGTATCACACCGTACCGCACTCGCACCGTATCACACCGTACTGCACCATATCACACCGTACCGCACTCGCACCGTATCACACTGTACCGCACTCGCACCGTATCACACCGTACTGCACTCGCACCGTATCACACCGTACCGCACTCGCACCGTATCACACCGTACCGCACCATATCACACCCTACCGCACTCGCACCGTATCACACCGTACCGCACCATATCACACCGCACCGCACCATATCACACCGTAAAAAAAAACTCGCGCCTGCGATGACCTTACCTGGTCGTACATGATGATTTTGTCGGCCATGGTGTAGAGCAGGGTGGCCTGCGTGATGAGCTCTTTCTTTGCATCTTTGTTCTTTTCTTTCCGGGCCTGCTGCACATAGTAAGCGGCGAGTGTGTCCAGGCAGGCCATCTGGTCCTTCTCGTGATCTCGGTAATCCAGGTTGCCATCGATGCGCGCGGCTTCCAGCAGCTTCACGAAATCTTCCGTCTTTCCTTGCTTGAAGTACTCGAGCTTTAATATATAAACGTTCTTAATTTGCGTGCGAGAACAAGAGAAAAAAATCCCAGCAGCCTTGAGCTTTGCGTGTCCAGGAATCGTGCTGTGAGTCGCACACCCGGAACGTAGGGGCAGGAGCAGGCCTACCTCCCAACAATTACCAAACCCAATGGCAGAAGGTTACCTCCAATTCCTTGTGCGCTTTCATTTTTTGCCAATAATCTCTTGTGAGGAACCTTATCAAATGCCTTCTGGAAGTCCATGTAGACACCATCCGTAGACACTCCCTGTCCATCGTGTTGGTAATCTCCTCAAAAAAAATTCAACCGGTTTACCCAGACATGACCTGTTCTTCACAAATCCACGTCCACTCTCCTTGATCTGCTCATATTTGTCCCTGTAAGGAGTCGCACAACACCGGGTTATAGTCCAACAGCTTTATTTGGAATCACAAGCTTTCGGAGCTTTGCTCCTTCGTCAGGTGAGTGAAGGGATCCGTAAAGGCACAGCGTATATAGTCAGAGAACTGTGCCTTCGTGGAACCCTTCACTCACCTGACGGAGGAGGAAGCCTCCGAAAACTTGTGATTTCAAATAAAGCTGTTGGACTATAACCCGGTGTTGTGCGACTCCTTACGTCTGTCCACCCCAGACCATCACCGGGCATCTCCACATCGTCACTCTGTCCCTGATCGTAGATTCCAGCAACTTCCCCACAAGTGACGTTAAACTGACATTTGTATTCATAGCACAGGACAGCAGGTAATAAACACCTCACAGCCCAACGGATATCACTCACTAACCCATGACTTTTAGAATCGTACAGCACAGGAGGAGGCCATTCGGCCCATCGTGCCTGTGCCGGCTCTTTGAAAGAGCCGTCCAATTAGTCCCACTCCCCCCTGCTCTTCCCCCGCAGCCCTGCAAATTTTTCCTTTTCGAGTCTTTATCCAATTCCTTTTTGAAAGTTATTATTGAATCTGCTTCCACCGCCCTTTCAGGCAGTGCATTCCAGATCATAACAACTCGCTGCGTAAAATAAATTCTCCTCATCTCTCCCCTCTGCTTCTTTTGCCAATTATTTTAAATCTGTGTCCTCTGGTTACTGACCCTCCTGCCACTGGAAACAGTTTCTCCTTATTCACTCTATCAAAACCCCTCATAATTTTGAACACCTCGATTAAATCTCCCCTTAACCTTCTCTGTGTTAAGGAGAACAATCCCAGCTTCTCCAGTCTCTCCACGTAACTGAAACTCCTCATCCCTGGAACCATCTCCTCTGCACCCTCTCCAAGGCCTCGACACTCTTCCTAAAAGAGCCATATATCCAAGTTTGCCGATGACACAAAGATTGGTGGCACACTAAGTAGTGTAGACAGGAGCATAAAATTAAAAAAAAGAGACATTTATAGATTAAGTGAGTGGGCAAAAACTGTGGCAGATGGAGTTCAACGCAGAGCTCATCCATTTTGGACCAAAAAAAGGATAGATCGGAGTATTTTTTAAATGGTGAAAAGTTAGGAACAGTGGAGGTCCAAAGAGATTTAGGGGCCCATGTACACAGATCGCTAAAATGTAGTAGTCGGGTACAAAAAATAATCAACAAGGCTAATGGAATGCTGGCCTTTATATCTGGAGGACTAGAATATAAAGGAAAGTTTTGCTACAGCTGTACAAAGCCCTGGATAGACCACATCTGGAGCACTGTATACAGTTCTGGACACCGCACCTTAGAAAGGATATATTGGCCTTGGAGGGAGTGCAGCCCAGATTCTCCAGAATGTTACCAAGGCTCCAAGGGTTAGATTATGAGGAGAGATTACATAAACTAGGCTTGTATTCCCTGGAATATAGAAGGTTAAGGGGTGATTTGATTGAGGTTTTTAAGATTTTGAAAATAATTGATAGGGTAGATAGCGAGAAACTTTTCCCGCTGGTGGGGGGAGTCCAGGACAAGGGGACATAACCTTAAACTCAGAGCCAGGCCATTCAGGAGCGAAGTAAGGAAACACTTCTTCACACAAAGGGTGGTAGACGTGTGGAACTCACTCCCACTAAAAGCAATAGGTGCTACTCAATTAATAATTTTAAATCTGAGATCGATAGATTTTTGTTAGCCGAGGGTATTAAGGGATATGGAACCAAGGCAGGTGGATGGAGTCAGGATACAAATCAGCCATGATCTTACTGAACGGAGGAACAGGCTCGAGGGGCTGAATGGCCTCCTCCTGTTCCTGAAGTGTGGTGCCCAGAATTGGACACAATACTGTAGCTGAGGTCTAACCAGTGTTTTATAAAGGTTTAGCAAAACTTCCTTGCTTTTGTACTCTATGCCTTTATTTATAAATGATGTGGAGATGCCGGTGATGGACAAATGTAAGGAATCTTACCACACCAGGTTATAGTCCAACAATTTTATTTTAAAATCACAAGCTTTCGGAGATTGGACTATAACCTGGTGTTGTAAGATTCCTTACATTTATTTATAACGCCAAGGATCCCATATGCTTTTTTAACGGCCTTCTCAACTTGTCCTGCCACCTTCAAAGATTTATGTAAACCCACAGGTCTTTCTTTTCCTTCTCCTCATCTCAGTCCTAAATGTCCTACCTCGTATCCTGAGGCTGTGACCCCTTGTTCTGGACTCCCCCCCCCAGCCAGGGGAAACATCCTCCCTGCATCCAGTCTGTCTCGCCCTGTCAGAATTTTATATGTCTCAAGAAGATCCCCTCTCATTCTTCTGAACTCGAGTGAATACAGGCCGAGACGACCCAATCTCTCCTCGTACGACAGTCCTGCCATCCCAGGGATCAGTCTGGTGAAACTTCGCTGCACTCCCTCCATGACAAGTATATCCTTTCTTAGGTAAGGAGACCAAAACTGCACACAGTACTCCAGGTGTGGTCTCACCAAGGCCCTGTATAACTGCAGTAAGGCATCCCTGCTCCTGTACTCAAATCCTCTTGCAATGAAGGCGAACATACCATTTGCCGTCCGAACTGCTTGCTGCACCTGCAAGGTGTTCCCAAAGATGGGTGAAACTAGAACTAGGGGGCATAATCTTAGAATAAGGGGCTGCTCTTTCAAAACTGAGATGAGGAGAAACTTCTTCACTCAGAGGGTGGTAGGTCTGTGGAATTTGCTGCCCCAGGAAGCTGTGGAAGCTACATCATTAAATAAATTTAAAACAGAAATCGACAGTTTCCTAGAAGTAAAGGGAATTAGGGTTATGGGGAGCGGGCAGTAAATTGGACATGAAGCTGAGTTCGGATCGGTCAATGCCCTGTGGGTGGCGGAGAGGGCCCAGGGGCTGTGTGGCCGGGTCCTGCTCCGACTTCTTGTGTTCTTTAGATTTGTGGTTGGGATCAGATCAGCCATGATCTTATTGAATGGCGGAGCAGGCTCGAGGGGCCGATTGGCCTACTCCTGCTCCAATTTCTTATGTTCTTATGTTCTTATGTTTGCTTTCAGTGACTGGTGTGCAAGGACACCCAGGTCCCATTGCACATCAACATTTCCCAATCTATCACCATTTAAATAATACTCTGCCTTTCTGTTTTTCACGTTTATCCACATTATACTGCATCTGCCACGTCTCTGCCCACTCACTCAGTCCACATCTACCCTCATCAACTCTGTTACTGAATCGAAGAACTCAATCAAGTTAGTCAGACGTAATTTGCCTTTAACAAATCCATGTCATTGTAATTTATTAACCCACAATTGATTTTGTCCCCAATTATAGTCTCTAGAAGTTTCCCCATCACCGACATTAAGCTGACTGGCCTCCAATTATCAGGTTTATCCCTCTCCCCTTTTTTGAACAGGGGTGTAACATTTGCAATCCTCCAGCACCATTCCCATACCCAAGGAGGATTGGAAGATTGTGGCCAGAGCCTCCGCTATCTCCACCCTCGCTTCCCTCAGTAACCGAGGATGCATCCCATCCGGACCGAGTGACTTTTCGACTTTGAGCGCTGCCAACTTTTTAAGGCCCTCCTCTTTACCCTCTCCAATCGAGGGTCAGATTGTCGTCGTGCGTTTACAGCGGGTTGTTTTTGCGACTCTGTAAGAAATAGCGAAAATACAAACCGCCAAGGCCATCCATATGTGAAGCTGGGTGTGTTCCTGCTTGAGGATACTGATAACTTCATCGCCCTCCGGCAGCTGATCGAAATCGAGTTCGATGACCTAGACAACAAGGTGAAGCGTGAGTTAGCTGTGAGGGTTTTATTTATCCAGCGCACCCCCGCAAAGCACTGGCTCGCAACGCCAACACATGCATATCGCTCAAGTGAAGCAAAGCATTTTCAGAAAGAAGACTTCTCTTTGCGAGAAACTGGACAGTACTGCAGTACAAAGGGATCTGGGGGTCCCAGTGCAAGGAAATCAAAAAGTTAGTATGCAGGTGCAGCAGGTGATCAAGAAGGCCAACAAGGAATGTTGGCTTTTATCGCTCGGGGGATAGAATATAAAAACAGGGAGGTATTGCTGCAGTTATATAAGGTATTGGTGAGATCGCACCTGGAATACTGCATACAGTTTTGGTCTCCATACTTGAGAAAAGACATACTTGCTCTCGAGGCAGTACAAAGAAGGTTCACTCGGTTAATCCCGGGGATGAGGGGGCGGACATATGAGGAGAGGTTGAGTAGATTGGGACTCTACTCATTGGAGTTCAGAAGAATGAGAGGCGATCTTGTTGAAACATATAAGATTGTGAAGGGGCTTGATCGGGTGGATGCGGTAAGGATGTTCCCAAGGATGGGTGAAACTAGAACTAGGGGGCATAATCTCAGAATAAGGGGCTGCTCTTTCAAAACTGAGATGAGGAGAAACTTCTTCACTCAGAGGGTAGTAGGTCTGTGGAATTTGCTGCCCCAGGAAGCTGTGGAAGCTACATCATTAAATAAATTTAAAACAGAAATAGACAGTTTCCTAGAAGTAAAGGGAATTAGGGGTTACGGGGAGCGGGCAGGAAATTGGACATGAATTTAGATTTGAGGTTAGGATCAGATCAGCCATGATCTTATTGAATGGCGGAGCAGGCTCGAGGGGCCGATTGGCGGGGAATCTGAACTAAATACAGAACGCGCTGGAAATTTACACTGCTGTCCTTATCTGTAAAGGGAAAAAACACACACAGGCTGCTACAGATGTGTCCTCAGCAACAACTTGCATTTATGGAGCACCTTCGTTGAAGAGAAACACAGGGCACCACAGACAGAAGGAAACGGGGCAGATCAGAGATTAGGACACACAAGCAAAAGTGTGGTCCGAGAGAAACAACGATAACTTGCATTTATATAGCGCCTCTAACGTAGTAAAACGTCCCGAGGCGCTTCACAGGAGCGATTACCAAACAAAGTTTGACACCGAGCCACGTGAGATATTAAGACCAAAAGCTTGATTTTAAGCAACGTCTTAGAGGAGGGGAGAGAGAGGCGGAGAGGATCGATGGGGGGGGATTCCAGAGATTAGGGCATGGGCAGCCGAGGGCACGGCCGCCAATGGTGGAGTGATGGAAATCGGGGGGGGGGAGGGGCGGGGGGATGCGCAAGAGGCTGGAACTGGAGGAGCGCAGAGATCTCGGAGGGTTGTAGGATTGGGGGGAGGGGGGTGGACAGAGATAGGGGGAGGGGGGTGGACAGAGATAAGGGGGGGTGGACGGAGACGGGGGGGGGGGGTGGATGGAGACGGGGGAGGGA